>NC_038245.2:21270613-21357090 GCF_000004515.6 Glycine max | reverse complement strand
ACTGTGTAAAAACAAGTAGAGAATGCGTGGTCTTCCTCATAGGTTCCTGATGCTAAAAAGGATGTTCTCTATTTAACAATGCTTATGCGTTCCTATGTTGTCTCCTGGACTGCTAGACCCCGATTCCTCATGATAGCCTAGCCTAGTTCTGATCAAGCCTCATCCGCAGATTCCTCTTGTAAGACTAAACTCAACCAAGACCGCATTAAGACACACATACACAACTAAGTTCTTGTACCTTGATTCCTCGTGATAGCACAACAACTTAGTACTGTACTATCAAGGACTTTAGAATCAGACCAGTTTCCACTGTTGAATGACCCTAACAAAGCATGCATCTAGGTGATCAAGGTAAAAGCACACTGGAATGAAAAGCAGCTAGCACAGAGAACACATAAAACATCATTACATAGATAGAAATATATTTACATCAGGTACCTACAGGGAAGATCCAACAGAGGATTTAGCTTTCCATAGTCTGGAAACCTCCTTTACAACAAAGAGAAGAACATGATGAAAGACTGCAAAAACACAAGTGGTGAGGATGTCTCCTTCACCTCTAGGATCTCACAATCACTCACAAACTCATCTTAAGCTCTCATAACGGCTTCCGCTTCGAACTCGCATCTCTGCAGATCTTCACACAGCAAAATCTCTCAGAACTCTCTGGAACTTGGACCTTTCTCTCTCTAGAACCTTCGTGCATGCTGAGCTTCTCAAGAAAAGTGCCCAAACTCCATTTGCAAATCTGATTTCAGGCTTAAATAGGTGGCCTTGTTCGTGCTCGTGTGCTTAGCGCAGATCTGGATCGCTTAGCGCGCATAAATGGATTTTGGCTTAGTGCGCTTGTTTCGCTTAATGGATGAGCTGAAGCAGTGCGCTTGATGACCTGGAGCGGTGCGCTTAGTGAACTTGATAGCTCATCTTCTTCTGGATTCTTCCTCTCGCTTAGCCATTGAAGGTTGCGCTTAGCGAATTCTCGCTAAGCCAGCAGCTTGGCTTAGCGAAAGAGTGAAAAATAACACTTTGCCAAAGTTGCCTATTTAACCTGAAATTGAGAGAAATTGATTATTAAACGCACAAAACAAAAGTATAAATTATCTACTACCTATATTTAACAAAAAATACTTATAGTATTACAAAACAACCATAAATTGGGAAAGTTTGATACAATATACACAGGTTTTATACACAAAAGTTAGTCGTATTCATCAACTGACAAGGCCCTAACAGAAACCCTTAACAAGCTTTCACAACAACTACAAGTGGTAAGTCCTTATCACTTTTCAGTTATGCAGATAGGGGGATACCACATATATGGAGGAGTGCACGACCCAGGACAATGTATAGTCCAAGAAGATCCTTCCAAGGACTTGAATTACATGGGAGTACAGAATCACCACGGATTCCAAGGCTATAACCAAGGAGGACCGCTGGGATTCAATCAAGGGAGGAATTTCACACAAGGCTCAAGCTGGAGGAATCATTCGGGAATCAATTCAACAAGGAGCAGAGAAGTCAGTCAGCCTAGAATCTTAACCTACAGGTACATCTTCATGAGAAAACTAGCAAGCTTGAGGAGACATTGAACCAATTCATTTAGATATCCATGTCTAATTACCGGAGCACATAAGCCTCTATCAAGAACCTGAAAATTCAAGTGGGACAATTAGCCAAACAAATGGGTGAAAGACCCACTAGCAGCTTTGGAGCCAATACAGAGAAGAACCCAAAGGAGGAATGCAAAGCAGTGTTGACAAGAAGCCAAAGAAGAGCACAAGGAGAACAAAGAGATGAAAGAGACCAGTTTGAGGAAGGAAGGATAAACAAAGAAGGAGAGAAAGAAGAAGAGAAGAAGGAAGAAGAGAAAGAAGGTCTTAATCTCTTAGACCAAAAGCCAGTTAGCTCGAGAAGCTAGGAAAGAAAAGCCACCAGCCCCTCTAAAGGAGCCCTATATCCTTTAGTGCCCTCAAAGAAGAATAAGGAGCGCTACTTCAAGCGTTTCTTGGAGATATTCAAGGGGCTGGAAATAACCATTCCATTTGGAGAAGCCTTACAGCAGATGCCACTCTACACCAAATTCATGAAAGACATCCTTACCAAGAAGGGAAAGTACATTGATAATGAGAGCATTGTGGTAGGAGGCAACTGTAGTGCGGTGATACAGAGGAAGTTGTCAAAGAAATTCAAGATCCCGAGAGCGTAACTATCCCTTGCACTATAGGGAATGAGTTGATGGGAAAGACCCTCATTGACTTAGGGGCAAGCATCAACTTGATGCCCCTATCAATGTGTAGAAGAATTGGTAATATGAAGATAGGCCCTACCAGGATGACACTTCAGCTAGCAAACCGATCAATCACAAGACCATATAGGGTGGTAGAAGATGTTCTTGTCAAATTTTGCCACTTCACTTTTTCGGTGGATTTGTTATCATGGATATAGAAGAAGACATGAAGATCCTCTTATCCTAGGTAGACCCTTCATGTTGACTGTCAATTGTGTGGTAGACATGGGGAATGAAAATCTAGAAATGAGTGTTGACAACCAAAAGGTAACCTTCAACCTTTTTGAGGAAATAAAATACCCAGAGGAGGACAGGAAATACTTCAAGGTGGAGGAGGTCGATAAAGAAGATGTTAGCACTCTTGCAACCACACAAACTTTGCTGGCGAAAGCCTTAATAAATGCTATTGATTACCTAACCAGTGAAGAAGAAGAAGATCTAAGGGCTTGCTTGGAAGACTTAGACCGTGAGGATAACATGCCTGTGGGGGGGGGGGGGGGGACCAGTTTTGAAGAACTAAAAAGCAAGGTTTCATCTGAGAAGACCAAGGTAGAGTTGAAGACGTTGCCCAACCAACTGAAGTACGTGTTCTTGGAAGAAAATGAGACCAAGCATGTGGTGATCAATAATGAACTCATATCCGAAGAAGAAAATAGGTTGGTAGAAATCCTAAAAAGACACAGAGTAGCAATTGAGTGGCACATATCGAACCTCAAAGGAATTAGCCCTGCCTACTGTATGCACAAGATAATGATAGAAGAAGATTACAGACCAGTCAAACAACCCCAGAGAAGCCTCAACCAATCAATGAAGGAAGAGGTGAGAAAAAAGGTGATTAAGCTTCTAGAGGATGGGCTTATCTACCCCATCTTCGACAGTGCTTGGGTAAGCCCAGTTCAGGTGGTACCAACAATGACTATTACTGGCTGAAGAATGTGCATCGACTACCACAAGCTTAACGAATCCACAAGGAAAAACCATTTTCCTTTACCTCTCATGGATCATATGTTGGAGAGGCTTGCGAGACAGGCCTATTACGGCTTCCTAGATGGATACTCCGGATATAATCAGATTGTTGTGGACCCCAAGGATCAGGAGAAGATGGCTTTTACATGCCCTTTTGGTGTCTTTGCCTATAGACGAATGCCATTTGGGTTATGTAATGCACTTGCCATATTCCAAAGGTGCATGTTGGCCATTTTTGCAGATATGGTGGAGAAAAGCATCGAAGTATTCATGGATAACTTTTCAATGTTTGGGACCTCATTTGAAAGCTGCTTAAAGAACTTGGAAATGGTACTACAAAGATGCATAGAAACAAACTTGGTGCTAAATTGGGAGAAGTGCCACTTCATGGTTCGAAAAGGCATAGTCTTGGGCCATAAAAATTTGGCTTGAGGAATTGAGGTTGATCGGGAAAAGATAGATGTTCTTGAAAAGTTACCACCACCATCAAACATTAAAGGCATCAGGAGTTTCTTAGGACATGCAGGGTTTTACAGGAGGTTCATCAAAGACTTCTCCAAGATTGTAAGGCCGCTGAGTAATATGCTAAACAAAGATGTTGTTTTTAAATTTGATGAAGAATGTTCAACGAAATTCCAAACCCTGAAAACAAGCTCACAACTACCCCAGTAATGATCGCACCTGACTGGAGTAAAGAATTTGAATTGATCTGTGATGCCAGTGACTATGTAGTGGGCGCAGTGTCATACCCTAATTTCGTCTGGGGACCATTTTTTGTCGGCATGCGACCTTCGTTTGACCACCTCAAAATGTTTAACATCCATCGTTGTGGAATCCGTAAAGTTCCGAGATGTTTCGGGAATAAACCGGTCAAAAACACGAAAATGAGAGTGTATTTAGCAAAGTGGGGTGTGTGTAAATACACTGTTACACTCTAATTTCATCCGAGGGCCATTGTTGATCACTTCGGAAGGCTTAACACTCATCACGGTGGAATCCGTAAAGTTTCGTGAGATTTCAGAAAGAAAACAGCCAAAAAAACAAAAATGGGGGGGGGGTGAACTTATCAAGTTAGGGGTTTAAATAGAAATTTGAATCTAGGCCCTTCCAAAACATTTTGGAAGTTAGGTTGCTTAAGGAGGAAGCAACTGGGCGGCAAGCTCCTCCGTGTTGTTGAAAAATGGTTTCCGGGGCTTCCGTAAAATTTCCGAAAACCTTGGCTAAGCATATTTCACTTAACACTGGTGAAAGGGAAGAGAAAAAAAAGATGAAAATCAAATCAGAAACACTTCCGTAACTTTTCCATAAAGTACAAAAACGGGGTGAACTTAGTAATTGGGGTGCGCTTAGAAATCTTCCTTAAGAAGCCTCTGGGCGGCAAGCACCTCCCTTTTCCCCTATAAATAGGGGAGGGGGGGGGGGGCTGTTTCAAAATGTTGGGGGCTATGCATTTTGGCTGTTTTTGGTGAAAAAAATGTGTTTTCGTGAAGAAAATCCAATCTGAGGTGCTTCCGTAATGCTTCCGAGACGTTTCCGTAAGCGATTCTGTGGAAATTCTTCATCGTTCTTCGTCGTTCTTCGGTCTTCAACCGGTAAGTTCCCGAAATCGAATCTTTCAATTCATTCTATGCACCCTTACTTGTTTTGTGTACTTTCAGTTCCATTTTGCCTACTTTCAGTTTTCTTTTCTTCCGCTTTAACGAGCTTTTAATCGTTTATTTAAGTTGTTTTCTCACCTAATAAATGATAAAATGAATTTCAACCGATCATTTGTGTTATAATCTCGTTTAATTACTATTAAAGCAAAATCTAACCGATCGTTCACGCTGTAACCTCGGTTAAACCAAAAAAGCAAAATAATAATAAACTAATCAAAATATCTTGAAAAAAAATAATAATAAAATAAAAAAAAATCAATCGGACATTTTTCTTTGAAAGTTTCCTTGAATGAATTAACTAATAACCAAAGTGAAGCAAAGGCTAAAATCAACTCATAAATCAAGCTTTGTCCACAAAAATCACTTGAAAATGTTTTAAGGTCCAACGCCTTAAACGGTCCTCTTTGCTTTTATTGGTTAACATGGACCGTTCAAAAGCATAAAATCAATCCATAACTTTACTGCTTTTGCAAGAACTATGTAGGTCTAATTTCCTCATCGCAATTGAGGATACGTAGGAGAAAAAGCCCCGCTTTTGTCGACCACCCCAAGAGATCGTTAATGGTCCAATGCCTTAACATTTCTCTCCTTTCAAAACCAAGAGATCGTTAATGGTCCAACACCTTAACATTTCTCTCCTTTCCAAAAATCAAAAGATCGTTTAATGGTCCAACGCCTTAAATGACTTTTGTTCGGTTAAAATCGATCTTGCAGAAAAAGATCAAAACAACTTAACCCACGTTTAGTTCTAAAAGAACTACGTAGGTCTGATAAGAAATACAAAAAAACATAAAAAGAATAAAAACACAAAAAGACATAAAAAAAGGGGAAAATAAAACATTTTGAAGTCATATTTGCACACTTGATTAAAGGCTGTCGTCCCTTGTGACGGACGCGTGGGGTGCTAATACCTTCCCCGTGCATAAAAACAACTCCTGAACCTTTCACGATTAAAGTTCGTAGATCACACCTTTTCCGGTTTTTCCGACGTTTTCCTTGAATAAACGTTGGTGGCGACTCCGCGCGTTCTCCTCCCATGGAAGACCCACCCGTGAGCCCCGCGTCGCCCTTCCGCCGAAGGGTAGGTTGCGACACGCAGTCCTAGGACAAAGGTGAGACAAGACATTCCACGCCATTTACTATGCTAGCAAGGTTCTCAGTGATGCACAGATGAATTATGCCACTATGGAGAAGGAGATGTTAGCTATTGTCTTTGCCTTGGAAAAATTCAGGTCATACTTGGCGGGGTCAAAGGTAGTGATTTTCACCGATCATGTCATTATCAAGCACCTTCTTACCAAAGCAGATTTCAAACCAATGCTAATTAGATGGGTCCTGCTCATATAAGAGTTCGATATAGTTATCAAAGACAAGAAGGGATCTGAGAATGTGGTGGCTGATCACCTCTCCCGGTTGAAGAACGAAGAAGTAACTAAAGAAGAACCGAAAGTAAGGGGAGAATTTTCAGATGAATTCCTCTTACAAGTTACCACAAGACCTTGGTTTGCTGACATGGCCAACTACAAAGCCACAAGGATCATTCCCGAAGAACTCAAGTAGAATTAGCGGAAGAAGTTTCTACATAATGCCCGCTTCTATGTATGGGATGACCCACATCTGTTCAAGCTGGGAGCAGATAATCTACTAAGGAGGTGTGTTACAATGGAGGAAGCACAAAGAATCCTTTGGCACTGTCATAGTTCGCCTTATGGCGATCACGACAGCGGAGATAGGACGGTAGCAAAAGTGCTACAATAAGTTTTCTTTTGGCCCTCAATCTTTAAAGACGCTCATGACTATGTGTGTCACTATGACAAATGCCAGAGAACAGAGGGGATTTCCAAAAGAAACGAGATGCCTCTACAAAACATAATGGAGGTAGAAATTTTTTAGTGTTGGGGAATTAATTTTGTGGGACCTCTTCCATCTTCATATGGGAATATCTATATCTTGGTAGCCGTAGATTATGTGTCCAAGTGGGTGGAAGCCATAGCCACTCCAAACAATGATGCCAAAGTGGTGATAAATTTTTTAAAGAAAAACATCTTTTCCCGCTTTGGAGTACCTAGAGCCCTAATCAGTGATGGGGGAACACACTTCTGCAACACACAACTGAAAAAGGTTCTGGAGCATTATAATGTTAGACACAAGGTGGCCACACCTTATTGTCCACAAGCAAATGGTAAAGCAGAAGTCTCAAATAGAGAGCTAAAGTGGATCCTTGAAAAGACTGTTGCATCATCAAGAAAGTGTTAGATCAAGTGGCCTCAGAATAATTAAGAAAGGGGGGTTGAATTAATTATTCCTAAACCTTTACTAATTAAAAATTTACTCTTCTAAGGCTTTTACTATGTTGTTAAGTAAATGAAGAATAGAAAAGAAACTTAACCAAAAGTAAAAGCGGGAATTAAAATGCACAACGGAAATTAAAAGAGTAGGGAAGAAGGAGACAAACACACAAGAGTTTTTATACTGGTTCGACAACAACCCGTGCCTACATCCAGTCCCCAAGCGACCTGCAGTCCTTGAGATTTCTTTTCAACCTTGTAAAAATCCTTTTACAAGCAAAGATCCACAAGGGATGTGCCCTCCCTTGTTCTCTTTGAACAACCTAGTGGATGTACCCTCCACTAGAACTGATCCACAAGAGATGTACCCTCTCTTATTCTCAGTCAACAACCCAAGTAGATGTACTCTCTACTTGTACCACAAAGGATGTACCCTCCAATGTGTTAAGACAAAGTTCTCAGGCGATTAAACCTTTGAAACTTTGTGAATGGGGATACAAAAGAATTCTCAGGCGGTTAGTCCTTTGAAATCTTTTGTATATGGGAAAGGGAAGAATCAAAAGAATTCTCAGACTGTGTCGTTTTGAATTCTTTGACAAGGGAGAAGGGAGACACAAAAGAATTCAGGCGGTTAGTCCTTCATTCTTTTGGAAAAGGGAGAAGAGAGACACAAAAAGAATTCAGGCGGTTAGTCCTTGGTGAATTCTTTTTGGCAAAGGGAGAAGGGAATGAAAAAGATGAATAGCGCAAGTTTTGTTTTCAAGGTTTGGAAAACCATAAAACTTTAGAAAGCTTTTGGCAAAGGAAGAAGAAGAAGGAGTTCAAAGAATGAATGAATTATGCAAATCAAAGCCTTGCTTTTATAGACTCTTCAAGTCTAGTCAAGAGACCATTAGAAGAGTTATAACCTTTAGAAAAACTTAAAAACCATTTGGAAAAGTTATGACTTTTAGAAAAACTTGAAAACTATTGGAAGAGTTACATCTTTTGATTTTGTTCAGAAACTATCACTGGTAATCAATTACCAAATCTGTGTAATCGATTACACAAAGCTTTTTTGTGAAAGGATGCGACTCTTCATAATTAAATTTGAATTCCAACGTTCAAACATACTGGTAATCGATTGCCAAATCATTGTAATCGATTACAACATTTTGAAATCAATTGGAACGTTGTAAATTCAGTTGAAAGCTTTTTGAAAAACATTTTGCTACTGGTAATCGATTACAATAATCTGGTAATCGATTACCAGAGAGTAAAAACTCTTTGGTAAAAGGTTTTTGAGAAAAATTCATGTGCTACTTAGTTTTTGAAAAAACTTTTTAATACTTATCTTGATTGAGTCTTCTCTTGATTCTTGAATCTTTAGTCTTGAATCTTGAATCTTGAATCTTGATCTTGATTCTTGGAACTTGAATCTTGAATCTTGAAACTTGATTCTTGATTCTTGAAATCAAATTTGTTATCATGAAGTGTTCTTGACTTTTGAGCTTTGCATTTTGTCATCATCTTTGTTATCATCAAAACTCTTTGAATCAATCTTGATTTATCATGAAGTTTGCTTCTACAGAAAGGATTTGGCTTTGAAGTTAGATGATGCTCTTTTGGTTTATAGGACAACATTCAAGACCCCCATCGGTCTGTCCCCGTTTCAACTGGTATATGGGAAGGCATGCCACCTACCGGTGGAATTAGAGCACAAAGCCTATTGGGCTCTTAAACTACTCAACTTTGATGAAGCTACATCTGGAGAAAAAAGGAAGTTACAATTGTTGGAGTTAGAAGAAATGAGGATGAACGCCTACGAATCCTCCATAATTTATAAGCAAAAGATGAAGGTGTATTATGACAAGAAAATACAGAGACAGGATTTCCAGCTAGGACAACAGGTTCTACTCTTTAACTCCAGGCTTAGGTTATTTCTAGGAAAGCTGGAGTCAAACTGGTCATGGCCATTCATGATTAAAGAAGTGAGACCCCATGTAGCAGTGGAGTTGATGGACCCTACAATGGGCAACCCTGAAAAGAGATGGATCCCTAAAGGAAGCACAACGTCTAGCTAAAGACGATAAACTAAGCGCTGACTAGGAGGCAACTCAGCATTTTTGAACAAAAAAAAAGTGTATATATTAATTTCAGGGGTGCAAGAAGCAAGATGTGATTGGGCTAACAAAGGCATCGCGCTCAGCGTGCAATAGTGCGCCCAACACCATGCTATAGTTAGACGCGCTCAGCGAGACACTCTCGCTGAGCGCCCAGGTAAATTCAAATTTAAAATTTAAATTTTTTTAAGGGGAATACCAAGGGACATTGCCCTTGGTGCGCTTAGCGGCCCCTGCTCGCTAAGCGCACATGTCATAACTGCTGGGCAGTTTTCAAAAACACCCAACCTCTTAACTTCTATTCTCTCCTTTAATTCTCTGTTTCCCACTCATTCTTCAACTTCCAAACCTGTTTTCTCAAGTTTCTTTCTGTCTCTCCTTTGCTTTCACTTCTTACTCCCTCACTCAAACTTACTCCTCTTCACGCAAAGCTCACTATTTTAAAGGTACACTTATTTTCTCGCTCTGTGTTCATTGTTTTTTTGCAGGTAATTACTCGCTAAGCCTCGTATTGGGCCTAGCGAGAGCATGCCATCTGAATAAGAAAATTGGAAGATTGGACAATGAGATCGCTAAGTGCGACACCACGCGCTAAGCGAGACCAAAGAGATAGATGAACCCGGTCAACGCGCTTAGCGAGCATGCTGCGCTTAGTGCACTCATGAAGATCTCTAAGCTCTCTAAGCACGACACTTGCGCTTAGTGTGTCCAAGAAGAACCAAGGATTGCGTTTAGCGAGGATTGGCGGCTCAGCGCCACATATTTTATTTTATTTTTTATTTTTATTTTTATTTATGGCTTTCTGTTTGCACCCCTATTTTGCTAAACCTAGTCTGATGTGATTTTTTTTTTCAGATGACCTCACTGAAACCCAAAGCAGTACCTACACAAGGAGGAGAATTCACCTGGGATTCTTCTTGCTTCACTTCTGAGGTCGCCTGGCATAGATATTAGGACAACGTTCACCTCCGGAACATTCTACCGGAGAGGAACGTGGAGCTCGCCCCAGGTACTCACCAAACTCCCAGAGAAGCAAATTGACGTTGCTCTAGTCAAGGAATTCTACTAAAAAATGTATGACCCAGAGGATGGAGCTCCAAAATACTGCAGGGTGCAGGGGCAGGTCATTAGATTCGATGCAAAGACAATCAACGACTTCCTCGACACCCCAGTCATCCTGGCTGATGGAGAGGACTATTCAGCATACTCCCAATATCTGCATACGTACCCGGACCATCAGGCCATTGCAGCAACCCTATGCACACCTGGTGGAGGTTTTGTTCTGAATGTTGATGGTGCTCCATGGAAGCTGTTGGGGAAGGATTTGACCACACTCACACAAACATGGAGCATACTTTCTTACTTTAATCTTGCTCCTACTTCTCACACTTCTGATCTGAATGTTGACAAGGCACGACTGATTTATGGTCTAGTAATGAAGATGGACATGGACTTGGGCAGTTTCATCTCAGGTCAAATCACACAGATTGCCCAGTCCAGCACCTCCAGGCTAGGGTTCCTAGCGTTGATGACAACGCTATGTGACGCTCAGGGGGTAATTTCTGATTCCCTGACATTCGAGTCACTAAGCCCTGTGATCAACTTGGCCTATATTAAGAAGAACTGTTGGAACCCCACAGATCCATCCATCACATTCCTCGGGCCCCATCGTACCCGCACCAGAGCTGCCGCGCCAAACACCCTGCCTCTCGCACAACCACCACCACAGGTCGCACGTCACCAGAAACCATCCACTTCAGCCCCGCCGGATCTACACAGTCAGATGCTCCGGTCCATTTATCAGGGCCAACAGATCATCGTCCGAGATCTTCATCGACTTTCCGTTCACATGAAGATGGACCCACCACTTATGACCCCAGAGGCCTTCATCCAGCAGGTTGCGTGGCCAGGAGTCCAACCCTCTACTGATGGGAGGGGTGAGCCCTCTAAGGTCAGAGAGACTATGGCCGGAGCTAAAGATGACATCATCGCGAACCTGACAGCTACTGATTTGGGCCCATGGCCAGACTTGGGTTGAAGAGAAGCTGGATTTTAATTCTATGTTTTATTTATGCTTTTGATGTTTTATTTGAACTTTATGTTTTATTTGTACTTGGTCTGTAAATAATGCTATTTAAATTCAGTTATGTTATCTCTTATTGAATAATTTCATGATAATTATAAGGTCATTATTAAAAGCTTTTATGAAAGGACTTAACACTTGAAATGCTGCATGCCAATTTTGTGAAAATGGTTCCCTAGAGGAAAGCGTCAGTTCAAGCAGTGGAGTATGAATCACAACAAAGAGAGAAAAGGTTTCTTTGGTTGAAAGAAATCATGGTATGGCAAGCCAACAACTTTATCTTGTCTCGGTGAGCTATGTGAACTTATTTGTGAGATAACGTATGTTTTTAATTTCCCAATTTTGCATCATTCTTAGACTATTAGATTAATTACACAAGGTGGAAATGATCAAAGCCATGCTTCTTTTTATTTTAGCCACTTAGCCAAAAAGCCAGCCTTTGGTGAAAATTTATCCCTTGCACCCTTGTTGAGCCAAACATTAATAATTATTTTTCTAATAAAATCCCTGAGCCTAATTTCTGATATCTCTGACCTTGTTTTAGGGTTTTAAGAAAACATAAGGGTTTTATTCAAAATAGACCCCTAATTTGGGGGAGGGCTAGGATAAAGATTGTCTTAGGAAGGTAGAAATATAAAGAAAATATGCATGTATCAGTTTTATGGGTTATACGCTCGACAGAGGATAACTTCTAATAGAACAAAAAGAAAAGATATCATAATGAAATCATTGCTAGACATAGGATGATAAAATTATGCCCATGCATTAAAGCACACATCTAGAATCAAAGCTTCATGCGCTTTATCTATTGAATCTTTGCAAAGGCATTTGGGAGATAGGTAGGTAAAATAGGCTTGTCATTATGAGACATCAGGAGCAAGTAATTGATTAGATGTGGGTAGGATAAATTCACCTAATAGATAAAGAAAAATCCAAAAATCATACATCCTAGGCAAACAAGGCATGCTAGGTCCTAAAATTTTCATTTTATTGAATTCGCTAAATAATTATTTTGCTTTCTATTATTTTCTCTACCATTAGTTGTTATCTATTAGCATTCTTTTACTTATTTTGCACCACTCTTCATTTCTTCCCTTAAGAATTGAAAATTATACAATAAAAGTACAAAACAAAATCCTTGTGGAGTTCGACACTTGGGCTTCCAAGTTTCATTACTTGGACATTTGGTGCACTTACCAAATCGTTAACAAGTTTTTGGCGCCGTTGCCAGGGATTTGTCTTTGTACTTGGTTGCCATACATTTTCAATTTATAAGCAATAATTCTTTTATTCTTTATTTTACAATTTTTCTTTTGCATTCTTTTCTTCCATAATTTTCATGATAGTTCTTGTTTTTGTGTATGCAAGGTAGAACTGCACCTGGAGATTTAGCTCCTATCAACTTGGAAATTGAAGCCACTTGCAGGCGTAACAACGCTGCAAGAAAAAGAAGGGAGCAAGAAGCACAATGAAGCAGTCAAACCTCACCTCCTCCCTCTCCACAAAGCTACATTCAAATGGAAAAGGAACATGCACGACGAATGACACTAGAGGACTACTCTAACACTACAACTCCATAATTCTTCACAAGATTGCAAAGCTAGAGGTTCATGTGGCGTTCCTAAATAATGACTGGTTTAATAGTAATAAATTAAATAGCAGAAACCATGGGAAATTTTTTTTCTCTTTTTTTTCGCACTGTTATTTATTTCACGATAATTAATTTCAGAAGGAAAATTATCACTATAGAGTCCTGAGTGGCCAATTCACAACTCTATTCGGATTCATTTCTTTCTGATCACTTATAACCTCCAAGCTATTTTTTTTTTCTTTTCAAAAAAAAAAATACCATCCATCATTTTGGGTCGTCACGTGAGAAATAATAAAGTGCGGTCGGTAAACTTTTTTTTTCAAATAAAGTTCGTTAACATTTCTTTTTCAAATAACAAGATAAAACATAATTGTTTTCATCATCAAAAACTTTCCAAAACATGGGAGTTTGCAAAATAGCACAGTGACATCCAGAGCAAAGGTAATAACTGTGGTAGCTTCAGCCACAATATATATACAATCATCAAAATTTCTATACAAGAGGTCTACCCACCCAAAAATCAAAAGAGTAAACCTAGCAGTCTGAACTAGATACACCCACCCACAAAAGTATGTACGCTTAATCTAAAGAGCCGTCTGCTATGATGGAGAGTCATCACTATTCGTTGTCCCTCCAGGGCCACTCTCCTCTGTAGAGTCTGCCTCAGATGCTGACATAATATCCTCTGGAGAATCTACATCAGGGAGCGGGTCCTCACCATCCTCTGGTAAGTCAGGGGCATCCATAGCAGGTTCAGGAGGTAACTCATCTAGGTCCTCTTCAAGATCCTCTTCAGAGGATGACACCTCTATCAATTGAACAGGCTCAACTAGTCGATATGGAGTAGGCGTAGGTAGTATCCACTCCACAGGCTACTGAAGTGTGCGTGCGGGTTGCTCCAGATGTACTAGCGAAGTAGTAGTGAGTCGAACTGTGCCACGGAATTGGAACCTCTCATTGCCTTCGAGGGTCTCCCAAACACCCTCTAGGCACTCCATCTCGACACAATCATGGATCAACTGCGTTGCCATCGTGATCTACAAGAGATAAAAGAAAGGGGGTAGACTCTTTCACAAGAAATCTAACTACACAGGTAGCGATACAATGCGTCCCATAACGGCTACGCACAGTCAAAATGTCTTTTTTCAAGAGATTTCCTCTTTGGTTATCGATTATCAAAGTATGTAATCGATTACCAGTGCCCAAAAACGAATTACAACAGCCATTGCACATTGGAACTTAAAATTTACACTGTGCAATCGATTACACATAATTGGTAATCGATTACCAGTATTATATAACACTGTATAATCGATTACACACAAATGGTAATCGATTACCAGTAGCATATAACATTGTGTAATTGATTACACACAAATGGTAATCGATTACCAGTAGCTACTGAACGTTCTGTTTCAATTTTTAAACACTGTAATCGATTACACACAAATGGTAATCGATTACCAGAGGGAATTTCTCAGATAAAACACAAGATAGATAGCTGGTCAGCCGCCACACAAGCCTCCCTGCATTGTGGACTTTAGTTCCTTTATTGGTTGACTGCCAGGAGCTCACCTGCTTAGGTACGTCACAAGTTCTCACTGGCTGACTATGCCCGGGTTGGGTCGGGATTGGCCAAGCTTGGTTTTGGGCAATAGCACCCCACCTGACGTCCCCAAGGTTTCCTGACCCCCGCGACATATCCTCAGGTACCACTCTGTGGTCAACTAATAAAAGTTGGAAGACTGACTCTTCCACGCTTTCTCACACATGGATTATTGGGTTATAGGGCACCCTTCATATGTGGTACTAGGTGGCGATCGGGCGATGACGCAAAACAAATATCCCATTTCTACAAGCCCAGGCATAAGTACACCATCCCCAGTTGCCCACCTTTAAATTGAGCTCACGCACACGTACGTAGCCCTTCTCCTCGTTCCTCTCAGCACCGGGTCCCCATCAACCCCTCCAAGCTTTCATAATGTCAAATCAATTCAATTCCATTTGTCATGAAACTACCTTAAAAAAAACAAAGTGGAGGCAGAAATCTTTACACAAGATTCATTCGAATTCCACAGAGTTTTTCCTACCAATATAACTCAGTAAAGTCCTCATAGCTGATTCGGTAACCATTGGATCACCTTGAAAATTTAACTGGGGGTTCCTAATACAGAAATCTAAGTTTTGACCGTTGGGATCTGCTAAAGAATGTCTAGATAACGAGATATACTACCTTTCCCATGACAGCAGAAACTAGCACTACACAACCAGTTTTTTTTTCCTGCATAATTGGCATATTTGCTGCATAATTGGGCAGCTTTTCTGCATAATTTTGCAGATTTTCAAAATCTATCTTACTTGCATCTAATTCCACTCAAATTGGATCCTACAAGTCCTAAACCATGTATAAATCATGTTCAAGCCAAAAACAAACTTCAAACTAAGGTAAAGCAAAACATAGGTATCCAAAACCCACCAAATTTAGTGAATTTTCAAGATTTGAAAGGTGAAAATGAAAATTGGGTGATTTTGGGGTAAACTCTCATCTTCATCAAGTCTATAACATTGAATTAGACTTGCTCAAACTAATTTTAAGGTAAAATCTCCACCTATTCAAAAATTGACCTCTCAACACTCAATTTACACTATAATTGGCTCTTTTCTTTCACATTTGCCACTCATTTTCCTCATTTGCTCTGACCAAGCTTTCCTACAAGTCCTAATTGACATTCTAAACTAGAATCAACTCACTTTAAACTCAAATTTCCACTGACCCCAAATTTGGCTTTCTAAACCTCAAAATCTCACACTTTTCCACCTACAACACTACCATTCTCACATTCAACTCTAAGCTAACTCTCCCCATCCTCTCTACCAGTTTTCTATCTACATTTTAAGCACACGTATATCTCAAAACATCATTATTGAACCCTAAATCAACATGGGAAATTTTGCTTACATTAAACATGTCAAGTTTAGCATAATTACAACAATTTCCTTCACAAACAACTACCCTAAAGCAATAACCTAGTAGAACTACCCATTATAGCTCTCAAGAACCCAACACCCACAGATTTCAAGTGAGGAGAAGTTCACCCTTACCTGAAATTGAAGGTCCCACGAGGTAGAGGTAAGCTCCTAGACTCCAAAAACAACTTTATCTTGCAATTTGGTGTGGAAATGAAGGGAGATTTGAAGCTTGAAGAGACAACAATGGTGGTGAAGAAAATGAGAAAAAGAAACATGGAGGAAGAAGGTGAGGGCTGTGTTGGAAGTTTATGGAGAAAGAGAGAGAAGATTTGGCTTTTTAAAATGGTTTTTCTTTTCTTTTTCACTTTCTTTTTAAAAGCAATTCCACATGTCATTTTTTAATTAGAGCAAAAGGGCCCACCTTTACCTTTGACTTGACCACATACTCAGCCATAAAAGAAGAAAAAAAAACTGGACCTTTTTGGATGCTGAAATCCTGTCTCAGTTTGAGTGCCGCCTCTCCGATTCCAGTTCTTCGCGTTTCTCTGCACCCGTCGGGACCTGTTTTCAAAGGTAGGCAATGTATATATCAAAACGCTTAGAATGAGACCCTGAGCGTGGTTCAGAGGTTGGTTTTGTTTAATTATAAGTTGCACACAAAACGATAATTTTTAGACTAATTAATTGTGAATTAATCTATAACCGTCCAGTTATGGGTTACTCTTCGTTAATTAGTCTAACTCGCGTATTTCTCCCCCAATGTACATACTTCTACCAAGAATATATATATATATATATATATATATATATATATATATGTGTGTGTGTGTGTGTGTGTGTGTGTGTGTGTGTGTGTGTGTGTGTGTGTGTGTGTGTGTGTGTGTGTGTGTGTGTGTGTGTAATTATTTAAATGTAATACTTACAAAATTTCGGGTAGAAATTTCAGGATGTCACAATACTCCCACCCTTTAAGGAATTTCGTCCCCGAAATTAACTACTCTAGGAACAAACTTGGGTACAACTCTCTCACCCTATCCTCTAACTCCCAGGTTGAATCACCCTCGTCGGGTCCCCACTGCACTTTCACCAACGCGATCTCTTTACCTCTCAGCGACTTCATTCTTCGATCAGTAATCTTCTGAGGTTGTGCTTTATAGGTGAGGTTATCCTTCACTTGTACTTCGTCCAGTGCGAGTACATGTGATGGATCCGGGTTGTATCATCTCAGTTAAGAGACATGAAACACAGGGTGCAGATTCGATAAGCTCGGAGGTAGAGCGATTTGATAGGCTACAGGCCCAACTTTCTTTAAAATTTGATACAGACCCAGATACTTGGGCATTAGCTTCCTAGATTTGAGAGCTCTCCCGACTCCAGTTACAGGAGCAACCTTCAAAAACACATGTTCTCCTTCTTGAAAATCTAATGGCTTTCTCCTTCTGTCATAATAGCTCTTCTGCCTATCCTGGGATGCTTTTATTTTCTCTCGAATCAATTTCACTTGTTCAGTAATTTGTTGTAGCATTTCAGGCCCAAGAAGTACTGCTTCCCCATCATCGTACCAACAAAGAAGAGTTTTGCACTTTCGCCCATATAGAGCTTCAAAAGGAGCCATACCAATGCTGGCTTGGTAGCTATTGTTGTAAGTAAATTCAATCAGTGGCAAACATTCCATCCAACGGCCTTGTTGCTCTATAATACATGCCCGGAGTAGATCTTCTAGAGTCTGAATGGTTCGCTCAGTCTGACCATCTGTTTGGGGATGATAAGCTGAACTGAGCTTCAGCTTTGTCCCCAATGCTTCATGCAGACTTGTCCAAAATCGCGAGGTAAACCTCGGCTCCCTGTCTGATACGATACTGGAAGGAATTCCATGTAACCTTACTACTTCTTTGATGTACAACTCTACTAACTTCTCCATTTTATATTTCATATTTACCGGAATAAAATGAGCAGATTTGGTGAGTTGATCTACTATGATCCACACAGCATCGTGTCCACGACTCGTCTTGGGTAAACTAGATACAAAATCCATAGACATGCTCTCCCATTTCCATACCAGAATTTCTAGCGGCTTTAATCCTCCTAATGGTCGCTAGTGCTCAGCTTTGGCCTTTTGACATGTCAAACATTTTGCTACATATTCAGCTACATCTTTCTTCATGCCATGCCACCAAAAACTTCTCTTCAAATCTTGGTACATCTTAGTCATCCCTGGATGGAAACTAAGACAGCTTTTATGTGCTTCTTCCAAGATCTTAACTTTCGAATCATCTAAAGGCGGTACACATATCCTCCCCTTAAATCTAATTAACCCGGTTGTATCCTTTTTAAACTCCACATCCTTATCTTCCATTGCATCTAACACTTTGTCTTATAGAAACTGGTCATCCTTTTGAGCCTCGCGTATGTGATTTACGAATTCATTGGTGATTTGCAACGCTCCCACAAATAAGCTCTTGGGTCGCATCTCGATTGCTAGATTTAGATCTCGGAATTCCTCTATCAATCTCTGTTCCAGAATCATCATGGTCGCAACATATAAGGACTTCCGGCTCAGCGCGTCGGCTACTACATTAGCCTTTCCTGGATGGTAGGAAAGACCAAAGTCATAATCCTAGAGGAACTCCATTCATCTTTGTTGCCTCATATTGAGTTCCTTCTGATCGAACAAGTATTTGAGGCTCTTGTGATCGCTGAAAACTTCAAAACGAGTGCCATATAAATAGTGCCTCCAAATCTTTAAGGCAAAGACCACAACTGCTAGTTCCAAGTCATGGGTCGGATAGTTAACTTCATGAGGACGTAATTGGCGTGAAGCATAAGCCACTACCCTTCCCTCCTGCATCAATACGCACCCTAAGCCTTGCCCGCTCGCATCGCAATACACTTTAAATGGTCTCTTAGGGTCGGGCAAAATCAACACTGGAGTTGTTGTCAATCGCCTCTTCAACTCTTGGAAGCTTTGCTCACATTTCTCATTCCAAACAAACTTCTCATTCTTACGAGTTAGTTAAGTTAGGGGTAGTGCTAATTTAGAAAATCCCTCAATGAATTTCCTATAATAGCCGTCCAACCCCAAGAAACTTCGAACTTCTGTTGGAGTTGTCGGTTGTTGCCACTCCATAACTGATTCCACTTTAATCGGGTCCACCGCAACCCCATCTTTAGAAATCACGTGCCCTAGGAACTGCACTTTCTCTAACCAAAATTCACATTTCGACAGTTTGGCGAACAATTTCCTATCCCTCAGGATATGCAACACAATTCTCAAGTGCTTTTCATGCTCCTTCTTATTCTTCGAATACACTTGGATATCATCAGTGAACACAACTACGAACAGATCTAAGTAATCATGGAATATACGGTTCATATAGTCCATGAAGATAGCCGGAGCATTAGTTACTCCAAATGGCATGACTAAATACTCATAATGTCCATACCGAGTCCGAAACGCAGTCTTTGGAATATCTTCCTTCTTAACTCGGATTTGATGATACCCCGATCACAAATCGATCTTCGAAAATACCGTCGCTCCCCTCAATTGATCAATCAAATCATATATCCTCGGTAGGGGATATTTGTTCTTGATAGTGACTTTGTTCAGCTGCCGGTAGTCTACGCACATCCTCATGCTTCCATCCTTCTTTTTAACCAATAAGACCGGCGCTCCCCACGGTGATACGCTTGGGCGAAAAAATTGTTTACTTTAGAGATCTTGCACTTGTGCCTTCACCTCTGCTAGTTCTACTGGAGACATCCTATAGGGAGCGATCGACACTGGATTCGCCCCAGGCACCAAGTCAATAATGAATTCCACTTCTCTCTCAGGTGGTAATTCACAAATGTCATCAGGAAAGACCTCTGGGAATTTTGACACCACCGGTATACTGCTAACTTCAGAGACCTCCTCCACATTCATGGAGAACAGCACCATGTAGGTTCGAACGTCCCCCACTCCATTGTTGGCAGCATTCTCCTTCAATGGTTCATTCGGAATTACATTTCCACCAAATACTAGCATCTTCTCTTTGCAGTTTAGAAAGATATGGTTAGTAGATAACCAGTCCATTCCCAAGATCACATCTAGATGAGCTAAAGGTAGGCAAATCAAATCCGCCATAAAAGATCGACCCTCAACAGTTATAGGACACTTCAAACACATCTGAGAGGTGGTTACAGGCTCATTAGTCGGAGTAGACACCACGATATCATATGGTAACTCTGTCGTACATAACCCCAACCTCTCCACACATGCATGAGATATGAACGAATGTGTGGCACCCGAATCATAGAGTACATCTAGCAGTTTATCAGCAATCAAACACTTACCCTGTATCAAATCGTCGGAGGCAGTAGCTTCTGATCCACTCATAGCAAATACCCGGGAGGGTACCTTCTGTCTTCCACCACTAGTGTTATTGTTGTTGCTAACATTACCGCTCCTCGTGGGATTAGTAGATCCACGGTTGACTGTGTTAGAATTGGCAGTTACCGTCAGTCTCCCAGCCATTCTACACTCCCGAGCATAATGGCCTACCTTACCACAAATATAGCAACGATCTTCCTGTGTCTGTTGGAGTTGTGGGCAATTTCTCCTAAGATGCGGTCCTCTGCACTGAAAGCACTGTACCCCAGTCCCCTTTGACTGGCTCATGTTGGACGTAGCCATAGGTTGTTTCCCCTTGTTGCTGGAATATGGCTTCATCCTCTTATTATTGTTTCCTTTAAAAGGGCGGCTTCTTTGTGGTCCTCCAAAGCCTCTGGCTTGCCTCTTTTTCATCTTGTCCTCAAATATTCGGCACTTCATCACCAGTTGATTGAAATCTGTAATCTGCATGTAGCTAACTGCCTGTTGAATCTCCAGTCGAAGCCCATTCTCAAACTGAGCACATAAGTCCTCTTCGTTCCGAGCATCTTGGTATTGAGGCCAGTACTGTAGAAGTTCATTAAATTTGGTCGTGTATTCTCCAACGGACATGTTTCCTTGCTTCAAATCCAGAAATTCCCTCGCCTTTCGCTTTCTGAGATCTCGTGGAAAATAGTTGTCTAGGAATTTGTCCTTGAAGGCATTCCAAGGAATCACGCCTCCAGGTGCTGCTAATGTAGGTTTCACGAACTTCCACCAGTTCTCAGCTTCTCCCTGGAGCATGAACGTCGCATAAGGGACCTTATGCTCCTCGAGGCATCCCATCGCCTCGAAAATCTTCTCAGTCTCAGCTAACCATAACCTAGCACCCTCTGGACCATAGTCCCCACTGAACTTCGGCGGGTGGTTCTTACGGAAAGCCATGAGTCCCCGATACTCTGCCGGCTCCACATCAAGTTCCTGCACTAGAGTTTCCAGCACAACTGTGATGCGGTCGAGGACATCACGGTTATGATCCCTACCACGTCCTGCCATACCTAACCTGTAGGGAAGCTATTAGTATCCAAGAAATTCTACTGAGAGAGTGTACCATATAGGCTATGACAGTTATAACAATATCTCTCTATATATATATATACACACAACAATTCTACTAAATCAATTGCACTTTCCTGCTTAAGACAAGAGGGTAGAATTACACAAAATTTGTGACTTAACGTCACTCCCTGAAACCTACTTCCACGTTTCAGAGATACACAACATTCACACAGTAAGACCATGGACAGGTTCACTAGAATCCAACTTTTGCTCTGCTGCCACCAATTGTGGCGTCCCTAAATAATGATTGGTTTAATAGTAATAAATTAAATAGCAGAAACCATGGGAATTTTTTTTCTCTTTTTTATTTCGCACTGTTATTTATTTCACGGTAATTAATTTCAGAAGGAAAATTATCACTATAGAGTCCTGAGTGGCCAGTTCACAACTCTATTCGGATTCATTTCTTTCTTATCACTTATAACCTCCAAGCTATTTTTTTTTTTCTTTTAAGAAAAAAATACCAGCCATCATTTTGGGTCATCACGTGAGAAATAATAAAGTGCGGTCGATAAACTTTTTTTTTTCAAATAAAGTTCGTTAACATTTCTTTTTCAAATAACAAGATAAAACATAATTGTTTTCATCATCAAAAACTGTCCAAAACATGAGAGTTTGCAAAATAGCACAGTGACATCTAGAGCAAAGGTAAATATTGTGGTAGCATCAGCCACAATATATATACAATCATCAAAATTTCTATACAAGAGGTCTACCCACCCAAAAATCAAAAGAGTAAACCTAGCAGTCTGAACTAGATACACCCACCCACAAAAGTATGTACGCTTAATCTAAAGAGTCGTCTGCTATGATGGAGAGTCGTCACTATTCGCTGTCCCTCCAGGGCCACTCTCCTCTGTAGAGTCTGCCTCAGATGCTGACATAATATCCTCTGGAGAATCTACATCAGGGAGCGGGTCCTCACCATCCTCTGGTAAGTCAGGGGCATCCATAGCAGGTTCAGGAGGTAACTCCTCTAGGTCCTCTTCAAGATCCTCTTCAGAGGATGACACCTCTATCAATTGAACAGGCTCAACTAGTCGATATGGAGTAGGCGTAGGTAGTATCCACTCCACAGGCTGCTGAAGTGTGCGTGCGGGTTGCTCCAGATGTACTAGCGAAGTAGTAGTGAGTCGAACTATGCCACGGAATTGGCACCTCTCATTGCCTTCGAGGGTCTCCCAAACACCCTCTAGGCACTCCATCACGACGCAATCATGGATCAACTGTGCTACCATCGCGATCTACAAGAGATAAAAGAAAGGGGGTAGACTCTTTCACAAGAAATCTAACTACACAGGTAGCGATACAATGCATCCCATAACGGCTACGCACAGTCAAAATGTCTTTTTCAAGAGATTTCCTCTTTGGTAATCGATTACCAAAGTATGTAATCAATTACCAGTGCCCAAAAATGAATTACAACTGCCATTGCACATTGGAACTTAAAAGTTACACTGTGTAGTCGATTACACATAATTGGTAATCGATTACCAGTAGCATATAACACTATGTAATCGATTACACACAAATGGTAATCGATTACCAGCAGTTACTGAATGTTCTGTTTCAATTTTTAAACCCTGTAATCGATTACACACAAATGGTAATCGATTACCAGAGGGAATTTCTCAGATAAAAGACAAGATAGATAGCTGGCCAGCCGCCACACAAGCCTCCCTGCTTTGTGGAATTTTGTTCCTTTGTTGGTTGACTACCAGGAGCTCGCCTGCTTAGGTACGTCACAGGTTCTCACTGGCTGACTATGCCCGGGTTGGGTCGGGATTGGCCAAGCTTGGTTTTGGGCAATAGCACCCCACCTGACGTCCCCAAGGTCTCCTGACCCCCACGACATATCCTCAGGTACCACTCTGTGGTCAACTAATAAAAGTTGGAAGACTGACTCTTCCACGCTTTCTCACACATGGATTATTGGGTTATGGGGCACCCTTCATATGTGGTACTAGGTGGCAATCGGGCGATGGCGCAAAACAAATATCCCATTTCTACAAGCCCAGGCATAAGTACACCATCCCCAATTGCCCACCTTTAAATTGAGCTCACACACACGTACGTAGCCCTTCTCCTCGTTCCTCTCAGCACCGGGTCCCCATCAACCTATCCAAGCTTTCATAATATCAAATCAATTCAATTCCATTTGTCATGAAACTACCTTAAAAAAAACAGAGTGGAGGTAGAAATCTTTACACAAGATTAATTCAAATTCCACAGAGTTTTTCCTACCAATATACCTCAGTAAAGTCCTCATCCCCGATTCGGTAACCATTGCATCACCTTGAAAATTTAACTGGGGGTTCCTAATACAGAAACTCTGTGTTTTTCTAGGATTACATGGTAGTACAGAATCACCACGGATTCCAAGGTGATAACTGCTAAATAATTGTATTTTGATGATAGAAAATAAGGCAAAATTGTCTTTAAAGATAATTATTTAGCAGCTATTTGCGCTTAAATATTAAAGAATTGATGTTTTGTTGAATTTTGGCTGCAGATATAAAAACTGGAGGTGTAACAAGCAAAAAAGCCAGCAAAATTGAAGAAAAAAAGAAAATCTGAAGCAGGCCCAGCCCAATACACGCGCTGAGCGCGCGTCACGCGCTAAGCCCATGATCCAACAGAAACACGCGCTAAGCCTGCAACACGCGCGCTAAGCCCGCGATCTAACAGAAGCGCGCGCTAAGCCTGCAACACGCGTGCTAAGCCCGCGATCTAACAGAAGCACGCGCTAAGCCTGCATCATGTGCGCTAAGCGCGCGATCTACACGCGCTGAGCGAGGGGGTGTCGCCCTGAGCGCGCCTACGAAGGCCCAAAGCCCACTTCAGCAGCTATAAATAGAGAGTCAGTCCAAGGGATAGAACAGACCACAACAGAACCCCCTCTCCTAGGGGTTTCATTTACTCCCTTTCTTTCACCCCTCCTCTCATTGTAAAGCCCTCATGACCATGAGTGGCTAATCCCCTAACTAGGGCCTGGCATGCCTAAAAAGCCAATGATGTATGGAGCATTTCAAGAGTTATCAATAAAAAGAGGAATTTCCTCCAGGTTCTTTAATTACCGTTCTGTCTTTTTACATCTTGTATCTCTGAACTTGCTTTCTGTTAGGGTTTAGTCCACTCGGGAGAGGGTAAAGCCTAATTAGGGGTAAGGAATGAATACTTGAATCTGTTTTAAGGGTTAGGCCACTCGGGAGAGGGTAACGCTTAAGAGAACACTAAAAGGAGGAAATTATCGGGTTATCTTTTAGAGGGTTTTTCCTTCCAGTTTCTTTTATCTGCTTTTCTTTCTTGCTTATTCTGCATCTCGGACTTTGTTTTCTGTTAGTCTTTAGGCCACTCGGGAGAGGGTAAAGCCTAATTAGGGATAAGGAATGAATGCGTGAATCGGTTTTAAGGGTTAGGCCACTCGGGAGAGGGTAACGCTTAATAGAACAATAAAAGAAAGAAATTATTGGGTTAGCATGACTTAATGCTCCAATGCTCATGCTTTAGCAAACATCTAGAATGTAATCCTAATGCATCTTAGTTATTGAGTCTTCGCAAAGGGAATTTGGAAGATAGGTAATTAAGGTAGGCTTGTCATCGTGAGGCATCAGGGGCAAGTAGATGGATAGATGTGGGGCAGAATTAGTTCACTGGTATTGATAACAGACAAATCCTGAATCCATATATCTAGTCTGATTAGACTTGTTAGGTTTTAGCAATTTTATTATATAGGTTTTATTTCTTCTTTATTTGAATTTCGTAGAAGTAGTTATCTTTATCATATCGCAATTGAAATATTTTATCTTCTATTTTGATCTTTCAATCTTTTCTTTTATCTTCTAATTTTATCTTTAAGTATCTTATTGTTTCTTTTCTCTTCTAAGTTTATCTTTAAATATCTTATCTTTTTTTTACTTTATCTTCTATCTTTCTTTATCTTTTATTTTAAATTCTTATCTCTTGCTTTTAAATAGGGTTTGCATTAATCTAAGTACAAACAAAGTCCCTGTGGATTCGACACTCGGACTTCCGAGAACTTTACTACTTGTAACGATTTGGTACACTTGCCAACGAGTCAACAAGTTTTTGGCGCCGTTGCCGGGGACTTTGTTTTTCGTACTTGATTAATTGCATATTCCAATTTGTAAGCAATTAGTTTTCACTTTCTATTTTTACTTTTTGTTTTTTTATCTATTATTTATTTTAGCTGCTTTATTTTATTTTTCAATTTTTTTTCTCTTTACTCATTCTTACTTTATTCTTTTTTTTAATAAAAAATAAAAAAATTAAAATAAAAAAAAAATTATTTATTTTGTAATAACGTGCACCGTAGTTATTTCTTTTGTTAACAGTGCACACTCCTTCTTCGAAGAATGCATCATGGCAGAAAATCATCCACAGAGAATGACGCTAGAGGATTACTCTAGCCCTAGTATACCTTAGTACTTCACCAGCATAGCTAGAGCAGAGGTGCAGATGGCCAACTTCTCATATCCATATTCCTTGATCCAGCTGATTCAAGGGAATCTATTTTACGGCCTACCAAGTGAAGATCCATACGCACACCTGGCCACATACGTCGACATTTGCAACACGGTGAAGATAGTAGGAGTGCCTGAAGATGCCATCCGCCTTGACTTATTTTGCTTTTCCTTGGCCGGTGAAGCAAAAACATGGCTTCGCTCGTTTAAAGGGAATAGCCTGCGGACATGGGACGAGGTGGTGGAGAAGTTCTTGAAGAAATATTTCCCAGAGTCCAAGACCATTGAGGGAAAGGTGGAAATCTCTTCCTTCCACCAACACCCTCATGAATCATTGAGTGAAGCCCTTGATCGCTTTCATGGGTTACTTTGGAAGACTCCAGAAGAAGCTATTGAGCTAATAGAGAATATGGCGGCCAATGATTATGTCATTCTACGGGACCAAGAGCCCAGCCCACAGGAAGAAAGCACTAGGCTAGAAGAATTGCTGGTACAGTTCATGCAGGAAAAAAGGTCACATCAGAAGAGCACTGATGCAGCAATTAGAAATCTGGAAGTACAACTAGCTAAGCTAGTTGCTGAAAGGCCCACCGAAACCTTTACGGTAAATACTGAGATGAAGCCCCAAAAGGAGTGCAAGGTAATTTTAACTGAGGAAGATGTGGAAGAAGAAAAGAAGGAAGAGATAGAAAGAAATGAGGAGAAAGCACAACAATGGGAGAAGTACTCACAAGTAGAAATTCAACAAGAAAGTATTCTCCAAGTCAATACCACTCCTCATCAACTAATTGTCAAGGAAGAAAGACATGGAAAACATGATAAACCCTTAAGTGTCCTTCTCTCCTTGACCACCAGCACTTTTCTTGCTACAATATGGAAGGTGTTTCCAGCATACATGAGTTTCATGGCGTCTCTAGCTAAGAGACGGAAATGCAAGGAAGATGCGTTCTTTGTGACCTTCATGCCACCTTGAAGGCATTTGACTCGTCAAGCTAATGACGTTAAAGAAGCGCTTACTGGGAGGCAACCCAGGATTTCTTACCCTATCTTTCTTTAGTTAGTTGCAGTTGTTTTTTTAGGGTAGTTGTGTTATTTCTTTTCTTTACTTATGATTTTATGCATTTTAATTTCAGTAGTTTAAATTTAGTCATTGAATAAAAATTGCATGATATTTGTGAAGTCACTATTTAGGCTTTTTCTGAAGGATTCAACACTTGAAATGCTACATGACAATTGTGAAAATATTGGTTTTCTGGAAGCAAGAGTCAGTCAAACAGTGAGACATGAATCACAAAGAGAGAAAAGGTTAGCTTGATGGAAAGAGATCGCGTTCCGGTAAGCCAATAACTTTATCTTGTCCCGGAGAGCTGTGTGAACTTAATTATGAGAAAACGTCTGTTTTTAAATTCCTAATTTTGCATCATTCTTAGACTGTTAGATTATTTACATAAGGTGGATATGATCAAGGCCATGTTTTTTTATTTTAGCCACATAGCCAAAAAGCCAACCTGTGATGAAATTTATCCCTTGCACCCTTGTTGAGCCAAAATTAGTAATTATTATTTTTAAATAAAACCCCTGAGCCTAATTGTGATATCTCTAACCTTATTTTAGGGTTCTAAGAGAGCATAAAGGTTTTAGTCATAATAAACCCCTAATTTGGGGGATGGGTAGAATGAAGATGGTCTTGGAAATGTAAAAGTAGCACATAATAAGGCACCCAAAAAAAAAAGAGCTTGTAAGCCCAAAGTCTCTTTCCAAAAAAAAAAAAAAAGAAAATAAGGGCAAAAAAAAAAAAAAAAGAGGTGCCATAAGTGCTAAGGTTGGAAATGAGAAAAATAGATTGCATATGTGTTAAGGCTGAAAAACAAATAAAGCCTAGGCTAAGTATAAGTTTTTCTAGGATGAATGCTCTCTTATAACCTTAAGTTTGAAATCCCAGAAAAACTATGATTTCTTGTCTAGCCAGGCCCCATTACAAGCCAAATAAAAGTCCTTAGTGATCCACCAAATGTAAGTAAGAATAACTTTAATTGAGATGAAGTGCAAAATTTGGGAATTTTAATTGCAGGTCGTATAAATTTTAAACACTCACCCCAGACACTTGTGCGTAGAGATAAACACTAACCTTGTGAGGAAAGTGAGGCAAACCAACTTGATTGATTTTCAATACTAATCAATTTCATCTTGATGTAATTTATGCTTCCATTGTGAGATTATGACAAATGCGGAAAGGACCAGTTGGAGGAATTTGAGAAATTATAGCCATTTCCTTTATTGGTTGACTGCCAGGAGCTCGCCTGCTTAGGTACGTCACAGGTTCTCACTGGCTGACTATGCCCGGGTTGGGTCGGGATTGGCCAAGCTTGGTTTTGGGCAATAGCACCCCACCTAACGTCCCCAAGGTCTCCTGACCCCCGCGACATATCCTCAGGTACCACTCTGTGGTCAACTAATAAAAGTTGGAAGACTGACTCTTCCACGCTTTCTCACACATGGATTATTGGGTTATGGGGCACCCTTCATATGTGGTACTAGGTGGCGATCGGGCGATGGCGCAAAACAAATATCCCATTTCTACAAGCCCAGGCATAAGTACACCATCCCCAATTGCCCACCTTTAAATTGAGCTCACACACACGTACGTAGCCCTTCTCCTCGTTCCTCTCAGCACTGGGTCCCCATCAACCCCTCCAAGCTTTCATAATGTCAAATCAATTCAATTCCATTTGTCATGAAACTACCTTAAAAAAAACAGAGTGGAGGCAGAAATCTTTACACAAGATTAATTCAAATTCCACAGAGTTTTTCCTACCAATATACCTCAGTAAAGTCCTCATCCCCGATTCGGTAACCATTGGATCACCTTGAAAATTTAACTGGGGGTTCCTAATACAGAAACTCTGTGTTTTTCTAGGATTACATGGGAGTACAGAATCACCACGGATTCCAAGGCTACAACCAAGGAGGACCGCTGGGATTCAATCAAGGGAGGAATTTCACACAAGGCTTAAGTTGGAGGAACCATCCGGGGAATCAAGTTAGTAACAACTTGCTATATATAGCAAGTTGATATGAATGCTCATTTTTATGTTTGAATTCCCAATACTCTTGTAATTCTTTGTATTCTTCATTCTATATCAATAATATCAGAAACTCTTCCTGTTTGGGATTATCTTCTTCATTTCTAGTTCTTCGGTTTGATCCTAAATCCTAGAACTATATCAGGTTGAACATGTGTTGATTGCCATAATTATTCTGAGGAGAATAAGGTAAATTAGATATTGTTGAATTCACCATTATACTAGTATTTGCTGGGATCAACTTGTGACTAGTAGGCGCAGGAATGATGAAAGGCCTATTAATAGATGGGAGGAGATGAAGACTGTCATCAGAAGGAGATTTGTACCAAGCCACTATCATAGGGATTTGCACAGAAAGTTGCAAACTCTAACTCAAGGTTCCATGAGTGTAGAGGACTACTACAAGAAGATGGAAATGGTCATGGTTAGAGCCAATGTTGAAGAAGATCGTGAGGCAACTATGACCAGATTGTTGGATCAAGTGGCCTCGGAATAATTAAGAAGGGGGGTTGAATTAATTATTAATGTGCCTTGACTAATTAAAATTTATCCTTCTTAATGTTACTGGATTCAATTAGGCTTTACTACTAAGTTATGAGGAACTAAAGAACAAAAACAATAACTTAGACAAAAGTAAAGCGGAAATAAATGTACACAGCGGAAAGATAAAGAGTGTAGGGAAGAAGAAGACAAACATAAGATTTATACTGGTTCGACCACAACCCGTGCCTACGTCCAATCCCCAAGCAACCACCAGTTCTTGAGATTTCCAATAACCTTGTAAAATCCTTTACAAGCAAAGATCCACAAGGGATGTACCCTCCCTTGTTTTCTTTGAATAACCAAGTGGATGTACCCTCCACATGAACTGATCCACAAGAGATGTACCCTCTCTTGTTCTCAGTATTACAACCCAAGTAGATGTACCCTCTACTTGTACCACAAAGGATGTACCCTCCAATGTGCTTAGACAAAGAATTCTTAGGCGGTTAGTCCCTTGAATCTTTGTAAGGGGAAACAAAAGATATCTCAAGCGGTTATTCCTTTGAAATCTTTTGTTTAAAGGGAAGGGGAAGAATCAAAACAATTCTCAGGTGATTAGTCCTTTGAATCTTTTGGCAAGAGGGAGAAGGAAGAAACAAAAGAATTCTCAGGCGGTTAGTCCTTTGAATCTTTTGACAAGAGAGAAGGAATGAAGAAGAAGAATAGCACAAGTTTTTGGTCAATGAACTTTTCTTGAAAGAGAAAGTATTGAACAAAAACTTTTAGAAAGATGAAGAGAAATGAATGAAAGAAATATGTTATACATTCTTTGAAATTTGTGCCATGGTCACATATTTAGTCATTTGATGACTCAAGTTAAAAGTTGTGACTCTTGGCAATTTCTTCAAAACTAGTCATTTCAAGAGTTGTGACTTTTGTGAAAACTAGTCACTTAAAAGTTGTGACTCTTTTTGAAAACTAGTCACTTAAAAATTGTGACTCTTTTGGTAATTTATTTTTCAAAGTAAGTCACTGGTAATCGATTACCATCATAGTGTAATCGATTACACATTAACAGATGTGATTCTTCATGTTTAAATTTGAAAATCAAAACGTTTAGAAACACTGGTAATCAATTACAAGTGTTGTGTAATCGATTACACAAGTTTGAAATGATTTGAAAATGTTTTATCACAAGTTGTGACTCTTGAAATTTTAAATCTAACGTTTTAAAACATTGGTAATCGATTACATGCTCATGGTAATCGATTACTATTTTGTAAATCAGTTTGAAAAGAATGTTAACTACTAGTAATCGATTACTGCCTTCTGGTAATCGATTACCAGAGAGTAAAACTCTTGGTAAAAGATTTTTCTTTGAAAAATTCTCTTGAACAAAATTGTGCTATTCAATATTTTGAAAAACTCTTTTAATACTTATCTTAATTGAGTCTTCTCTTGAATCTTCACTTTAATCTTGAATCTTGATTGAACGACTCTTTGATTCTTGAAACTTGCTTTGATTGAACGACTCTTTGATTCTTGAAGCTTGCCTGACTCTTGATTCTTTACTTGAGTCTTTGGCATCATCAAAATAATCTTGGAAAGCATTGCTTCCACACAGATTCATTGGAGGTCTAAAGAAGGAGATAGCCAATGTGGTAGAATTGTAGCAGCATTATATGGAGATGGAGGACATGCTGCACAAATCTATTCAAGTGGGAAGGAAATTGAAAGCTAAGAGTACTTTCAAATTTGCTTTCACTTCTTCATGGAAGTCAAATTGACAAAACAACAAATCTGTGACAAAGTCAAAAGATGAAGCTAAGTCCAAAAATTCATTTGCTACACCTAAGGGTAAAATGGAAATTAATTCATCTTCTACATCTCGTGATATCAAATGTTTCAGGTGTCAAGGAGTTGGACATATTGCTTCTCAATGTTCAAATAAAGGAGCCATAATATTGCCGGATAAAGGAGGCATAGAGAGTGCAAGCTTAAGTGATGACGAAATGTCACCTTTGGAGGATCATAGTGATGTTGATGTTGCTGAACTTGTAAATAGAGAGTGTAAAGAGAAGAACAAATGAGCATTCAAGAAAAAGAGAGAAAAGAAAAATGAGAGTGAGAAAAAGAAATAAAATAATAAAAAAGAGAACAAAGAAGAGAAAAACAAGAAAGTCAGTGCATTTGTAAAGAAAATAGAGGTTAGAGTGCTTTGATGGCTAAAGAGTAGCTACTTTACTCATGTACAAGGGTGTCTATTTTACTAACGATCTTAACTCTTCTTTTCCTTGTGAGGTTGTTTCCTTGTTACAAGAATTCATTGATATTTTTTCAGAAGAAATTTCATATGGATTACTTCCTTTAAGAGGTACTGAGAATCAAATTGACTTCATTCCTGGTGCTTTACTTCCAAACAGGTTAGCCTACAGGTCAAGTCCAGAAGAAGAAAAGGAGATTCAAAGCAAGTTGATGAGTTCTTGCAAGAGGGATTTATAAGGGAAAGTGTTAGCCCGTGTTTTGTTCTTGTGATCTTGGTTCCAAAGAAAGATGAGACATGTTGTATGTGTACAGCCTGCCGAGGCATAAATAAAATCACCACAAAGTATAGATATCATATCCCTAGATTGGATGATATGCTTGATGAATTGCATGGTTCGTGTGTGTTTTCTAAAATAGATTTGAAGAGTGGATACTATCAAATCCGAATGAAAGAAGCTGATGAATGAAAAATTGATTTTAAAACAAAACATGTTTTATATAAGTGGTTGGTGATGCCATTTGGTTTAACTAATGCACCCAATACCTTCATGAGGTTAATAAACCATGTTTTGCATGCTTTCATTGGGAAATTTGTTGTGATGTATTTTGATGACATTTTGATCTATAGCAGAAATTAGAGGAACATGTTGTTTTTAATGTTTTGAGAGAAAATAAATTATATACCAATCTTAAAAAGTATTCTTTTTGCCTTGAATCTGTTGTGTTCTTGGACTTTGTCATTAGTTCAAAAGGAATAAGTGTGGATGAAAAAAAAGGTAAAGGCAATTAGGGAATGGCATGTACCTAAGAATGTTAATGAGGTAAGAAGTTTTCATGGTTTAGAAAGTTTTTATACAAGATCTGTGAAGAACTGTAGTCCACTTGTTGCACCTTTAAATGAACTTGTAAAAAAGAATGTGGTGTTTAAGTAGATTGATGTGCATGAGAAAGCTTTTAATTTATTGAAAGATAAGCTGACCAATGCTCTTTTTCTTTGTTTGACTATTTTTGATAAAGCTTTTGAAATTGAATGTGATGCTTCTGGTGTTGAAATAGGGGTTGTATTGATGCATGACTCTAAACCAGTTACATACTTTAGTGAAAAGTTTTATGGGGCCGCATTGAATTATTCCACGTATGACAAAGAGTTGTGTGTTTTGGTAAGAGCTTTGCAGACATGGAAACACTATTTGTGGCCAAGGGAATTCATAATTCATTATGACCATCAAAGTTTGAAGTTTCTAAAATCTCAAGGTAAGCTTCAAAAGAGACATGCCAAGTGGTTAGAATTAATTGAGATGTTTCCTTATGTGATCAAGTACAAGAATGGTAAGGAAAACATAGTGGATGATGCTTTGTCCAGAAGGTATGCTTTGCTTACTTCTTTGCAAACTAAATTGCTTGGTTTTTAGTTTGTGAAGGACTTGTATACTACTGATTCTAACTTTGGCAAAGTATGGGATTCTTGTTCTAAACATGCTTTTGGGAATTATTATAGACATGATGGTTTTTTGTTTCAGAAAAATAAATTGTGTGTTGTGTGTTCCTTGCGTGAAATGTTAGTTAGAGAAAGCCATGGTGATGGAATGATGGGACATTTTGGTGTCAAACAGACTTTACAAATTCGGCATGAGCATTTTTATTGGCCTAACATGAAGCATGATGTGCAATCTATTTGTGACAAGTGCATACCATGTAAAGCAAAATTTAAAGTCATGCCCCATGGTTTCTATACACCTTTGTCTATGCCTAATCACCCTTGGATTGATGTTTCAATGGATTTTGTGTTAGGACTACCTCAGTCTGAAGGTGGTAAAGATAATATATTTGTTGTTATTGATAGGTTTAGTAAAATGGCGCATTTCATTGCATGTTCCTAAACCAATTATGCAACACATATCGCTGATCTTTTCTTTAAAGAAGTAGTGTGCTTGCATGGATTTCCAAAAACAATAGTAAGTGATAGAGATATGAAGTCACTTTTGGAGAACTTTGTGGAATAAGTTGGGAACAAAACACTTGTTTTCAACTATTGCACATCTTCAAATGAATTGACAAATTGAAGTGGTAAATAGGACACTTACCACCTTGTTGTGTGCTATCATTCAAAAGAATTTGAAAAAACTAGGAGAAATGCTTACCACATGTTGAGTTTGCTTATAATAGGTATGTTCATTCTACTACTTATTATCCTTTCAAAGTTGTGTATAGTTTTAATCCTTTTGACTCCTTTGGATATCTTACATTTTCCTTCTAATGAGTATGCTAAATTTGATGGTAAGAAAAAGGCATATTCTATCAAAGAGTTTCATGCAAAAGTTTGAGCGAACATTGAGAAGAAGAATGAACAATATGCAAAGCAAGCAAATAAGGGTCACATCAAAGTTATTGTTGAACCAAGAGATTGGGTCTGGATTCATATCAGGAAGGAAAGGTTTCCTGCTTAAAGAAAATCCAAGTTGCAACCAAAAGGAGAAGGGGCTTTTCAAGTTCTAGAAAAGATAAATGACAATGCTTACAAGCTAGACTTGCCAAGAGAATATGGTACCATAAGTGCTACCATTAATGTGGTTGATCTATCTTTCTTTGATGTAGGTAACGAATCAGATTCGAGGACGAATCCTTTCGAAAAGGGAGGTGCAACCAGCCCTTCTAATGAAATTTGAGAGTTTCTCTATTGTGAGAGCGTTTCCTTTGTTCTTGGGGTTAAAACTAATAGTGTTGATTCTACCGGCAGGTTGCAGTTAGGGTTGTGCTTCTTTTGCTAACTTTGGTTTTGCTGGTAGGTTGCGATTAGGGTCAAGTTCCTTTCTTTTTATACATGTTTCCAAGACAATCCTAAGTGACCTCTTATCAACTAGAATTATGGTTATAAAATAGATCTATGAGGCTCTATAGTGATTTGAAAATAATGAGTTGCTAAGAATTTTTGAACAAATTCAAATTTTAGGGTTTAAAAGAAAAGAGTTAGCAGATGCAATTGCAATTTGATGGCAATGGAACCAACTGCAAAGTGCTATTCTCTGGTTGTCTTGTGTACTTTTGCCTCTGCTTAGAAATGTGCAATTTGACAAAGTCTTGTTTCACGTCAAATTCTTTATTATGAAATAGAGACAGTAATAAAGACATATTTGATAAACTTTACAAGAAGAACCGAAACACTACAAGAGGAGATGAAGACTGTCATGAGAAGGAGATTTGTACCAAGCCACTATCATAGGGATTTGCACAGAAAGTTGCAAACTCTAACTCAAGGTTCCATGAGTGTGGAGGACTACTACAAGAAGATGGAAATAGCCATGGTTAGAACCAATGTTGAAGAAAACCGTGAGAAAACTATGACAAGGTCCAAGACTAAAAGGATGAAGCAAGCATTGCAAGCCCTGATCCTAAAGATCAAAAAGAAAGAAGACCAATGTGAATTAAGGGCTGCACCTAATTGGGTTACTCTCCTACAGATATTTTGAGGCCAACTTGAAAAATCACTTTGGGAAGCCCAATTTACAAGACAAGAAGAATCCATGGGCTGAGTTGATAAATTTTGGTGGACTATTAATATTGGGCTGATTAGATAATAATTAAGCCCAACATGCTTATAAATTTTATTCAATTCTTAGAAAAGGATTTATTATCATTTTTAATTATATTTTGGGCCTATTTTTGGACTTGTAATGGGTTGTCACGACCTTTTATGTTATTTTAAAGTTTTTTAATTAATAAATTAGTTATTGGGCATTGGGCCTAATTTAGGGTTATTAGTAGGAGTATAAATAAACCCATAAACACTTTGTTGGCAAATTTTAAAGATTAATGAAATTTGAGAGTTTCTCTATTGTAAGAGGGTTTCCTTTGTTCTTGGGTTAAGAACTAATAGTGTTGGTTCTACTAGCAGGTTGCGGTTAGGGTCACGCTTCTTTTAATAACTTTGGTTTTACTGGCAGGTTGCGATTAGGGTCAAGTTCATTTCTTTTTATACTCGTTTCCAAGAAAATCCTAAGTGACCTCTTATCAACTAGATTTATAGTTATAAAATAGATCTACGAGGCTCTAGAGTGATTTGAAAATAGTGAGTTGCTAAGAATTTTTGAACAACTTCAAATTTTGGGATTAAAAGAAAAGAGTTAGCAGCTCCAATTGCAATCTGATGGCAGTGGAACCAACTGCAAAGTGCTATTCTTTGGTTATCTGGTGTACTTTTGCCTCTGCTTAGATAATATGCAATTTGACAAAGGTTTGTATCACGTCAAATTCTTCATTATGAAACAGAGACAATAATAAAGACATATTTGATAAACTTTGCAAGAAGAACCCAAAAACTGGATTTGATAAAGGTATGCTTCATTATTATATATACTAATTTTATATTTATTTTTTCTCTTTTTCTTTTCATCATATCAATCATCTTATCTATTGTTTTGTTTCTTTCTTTCCTTTTTCATATCTCCCTTTTAAATTTTAAACTTTGGTTTACAATATTTATAAATGAGTTTAAGTCCCCATCAATTGCATATAAATTTTAAGTTCAAGTCCCCATCAATTGCAAACATATTTACTTGAGTTCAAGTCCCCATCAATTACATATAAATTTGTATATATAAAGGAAGCTAGGTAGCCTTTTGATGCAATCCTACCCCGCAAGGGCATTGGATAGAAGACTCCAAGTAGATTGGGCCAGAGATCCAAGGGAAGGCCCTAGGGTTCTCATGAGCCTTAGGATAGATTTTGAGCCCATGGGCTAAGTATGAGCCCGCTTATCTTTGTAAATATTAGAATAGGTTTTTTCTTCGTTTGGGCCTTGTATTTTGGCCATTCTAGTAGTATAGGGTTTTAGCCTTGTATTTTGAGGTATTTTGAGTAGTCTTTGTAGTAGGGATTTTTTTTGTATTTTCATGTATTTTGCCATGGGGTGAGCTTAGTTATTATAGGGGGTGTGTAGCTAAGTTCTAGCTTCTCATCTCAAGGAGGTGAGCTTAGCTATTAGAAAGGTGTGTGTAGCTAAGCTCTAGCTTCTTTAGGAATCTTTTCAAGGAAGCTTCTCAAGGAGGTGAGCTTAGTTATTAGAGGGGTGTGTGTAGCTAAGCTCTAGCTTCTCAAGGAATTTTTCTCAAGGAATTTTTCTCAAAGAAGTTTCTCAAAGAAGTTTTCTCAAGAAAGCTTCTCAAGGAAGCTACCTAGTCTATAAATAGAAACATGTGTAACACTTGTTGTAACTTTGATGAATGAGAGTCTTGTGAGACACAACTCAAAGTTCAACTACTCTCCCTTTTTCTTCCTTCAATTTTGTGCTCCCCCCTCTCTCTTTCTCTCCCTCTTTCTTTTCCTCCATTGAAGCATCCTCTCCAAGCTTCTTATCCAAGGCTCATCTTGGTGGTGAAGCTCCTTCTTCCATGGCTTATTCCCTAATGGATGGCGCCTCCTCTCACCTCTTCTCCTTTGTCTTCCGCTGCATCTCCATGGTTTAAAATCACCATTGAAGGACCTCATTGAAGCTTAAAGATCCAGCCTCCATAGAAGCCCCACAAGCAAGCTTCCATCAAGTGGTAATCAGAGCACAAGAGCTTCAAGTAGGTGCTCCTTAAACCTCCATTAATTTTTTGCTTTACCTTCTCTTCCATTGTTGTTTCTTCATTTTTCTCCATGTATCTCCTCACATGTCTTGTGATAAATGTTGTTAACATGATTCTTTAGAGTTTCCACCGATTAAACTTGCTATAGAAGCTAGATTTGATTTTCTATGGTTCAAATTTCTTGTTCTTGTTCTTGAACCATGAATTGTGTTGAGTTTAGGTTCCTTTGAGTTTTGGCTTGTTATTTTTGTGGCTAAAACCTAAACCATAAAATTCTTACAAAAACATTAAAGTAGAATAAAACCTCAAAAATCTAGAGTGACTTGTTCACCTATTGTAGTTTTGTCATAGAAGTCATGTCTAGTCATGAAACTTGTCACATAAGATTTCTTATGTTGTGCTGAATTTTATTTTCTTGTTTCTTTCTCTAACTCATTTGTTCATGAGTGAATGAAATTATTTTAGCCTATTATTTGATTTGAGTCAAATCTTTCATGTTAATTAGTACTTAACATGTTCATGCAAAATTCTTAGAGAGTCTTTGATTGTGAACCTTTTCTTGAACTTTTAGGTTTTCTTATGATTGTGTCTATTGTGAATTTGAGTTTTGGTGATTGAATTGTTGGCTGAAATGTTGATCCTAAGTGAATATTGAACTCCTAAAACTGTGGTAAACAATCCTAGTGAGTTCAACATGCATAGGAAGGTTGAAAGTAAGCCCAAGGCAATCAATATACCATGCTTAAAAAAAAATCGCAGGTGCTGGCAGCTTGGACATACAAACTTGTTAAAATTACTGAGAATTGGTTACTTCGAATTTTGAGCTGAAATTTTTAATGAATTTTCTAGACATCTGGAAAAAAGTTATAAAAAAAGAACCAAGTGATTTGGATAAAAGGAAAAAATACTAAAAATCACACAAGTTGGAAGAAAAATCAGTATCCAGAAAAAAAAAAAGTGAAAGGGAAGTGTGTTTGTTGTTTTGGCTCAAAATTTATTCTATAATTGGTGTCTATGTTATACCAATCTTAGTTCCGAAATTTCAATTTAAAATTACTGTGAAAACAAGTGCCAAAGCTAGAGGTTTGTTGAGTCTTTTTTTTTTTTGTAGTTTTTTTACTGTACTCTAGAGCCATTCTAAGTTTCTCTTTGAGTCCTAGCTTGCTTCTATGTCCTTTTCATTGCTTTAATTGTTGAGTAATCCTTGAAAAACTGTCTTGTTAAAACTCCATTGGTTTATCTTTCGTTTCATTTTTTTTTGTCTTTGGTTATTGCTTGTCTCTTTGTTTCCATGTTTGTGGGTTGCCATATAGGGAATTGGAAGGAGGATTGATGCCATCCCTTGAAGAATTTGAGTCAAGAAGAAAGGGGCCAACCACCTTAAGAGCTATTGGACTAAGAAGCACTCCAAATTGAGTGAATCACCAAAGAGAGAACAACCACCAAAATTGAGGACCGTTTTGTAATTTTGTAATTTGCAATTTACTTACCTTCATTGCTTTCAAGTTTTGTAACAAAAAGGCCTTTCATTGGAAGTGTGTTGGGAGCCTCCAATAGGTTACTAAACTTCCATTTGTGTGTAATAATTTTAGGCAATTTTTCCTTAGGATAGTGAGTGTTTTGTTGGGAACCTTGAATGTGGTCATCCAAACACTATTAGGATTCGCCTAGTTTACATTTCTTGCTTAATTTCATAGCTTATTTCCTTTACCTTCCATTGTCAAACCGCCTAGATAGCTTTCCTTTTACCAATTAGTTTTTTCCCTTATCTTTCACACCTCTTTTAGTGTTTATTTTGGATAGTTTCAACCATAGTTTCTTTTACCTTTTTTTTTCAAACCTCCAACAAGAAAGAACCACAACTTAGGAACCAACATGAGTCATCATTCATCTAGTGTTAATGGCGAGGGTACTAGTCATAAAGATCCTTTATCTAGAATCTTAGATGATTTGAGTTCCCTCAAGTTATGGAAAGAAAAACAAGAGAGAAAAGAAAAAGGATAAAAGAGAGTGGAAGAAATAAGTCAAGATGAAAGAAAGAAAATAAGAGAGGAAGAAAGAAGAAAAATAATGAAAGAAATGAAAAGAGAAAAATATGCCTCATATAGTAGTCATAACTCTTGCAAGAGCCTAAGTGAAGAACTTCGTGACTATTACGAAGGAAGGCATAGATCACATCTTAGACCTCACTCCCATAGGAGAGAAAAGGAAAGAAAGCCTCAAGAGGCTAACATTAACCTCTCATACTTCCATAGGAAGGACAATGTAGAGGCTAACTTAGATTGGGAAAAAAGGGTAGAGCAACAACTTAAAAAGAAGTCTACATCAAAATCTTATGGCTCTCACTCTTATCCAAAGAAAGACCAAGGTCAAGGCATCTTAGGGGTGACACCTTCTAAGCCCAAAGATGATAAGGGGAAGACAATAGAAAAGCAAACCCCTAAGGCTAGTATGCAAGAGAAAACTAGCTCTATAAAGTGCTTTAAATGTCTTGGAAGAGGACACATTACTTCTCAATGCCCCACCATAAAAACCATGATTATGAGGGGCCAAGACATTTATAGTAGCCAAGATAAGGCTACTACTTCACCTTCCTCTGGTGAAAGTGAAAAAGAAAAAGGGGAAATATCTAGTGAAGAAATCTACCCCCAAGAAGAAGGACAACCATTAGTGGTTAAAGAGAAGTGTAAGGAGGTAAGTGTCTCCTCCAAGAGGTTAGCTAAGAACGAAACTCATTTTACAATAAAGTCAAACATTAAAGAAAAGTTTCCTCTTAGACAACCTCCACACTTTCTCTTTTGTAAAAAGACACTTGCTAGCATTGCCACACCTCTTGGGCTTGAGTTTATTCCTCAAGTAAAGAAGTTGTTGGATGAGGGTTTGGTTCGCAAGAGCTTAAATCCTTGTGCTTTGTTGGTGCCCAAAATAGGTATTATTAGGCACCAAGTCCCTAAAATAGGTGGTATGATGAATGTTTTAAGTGGTGCAACCCTCTTTTGTAAAATCACTCGTACACCTAACATCTTCATGGTGTGTGTACATAGGGACCCATTAGGTAGGTTTGTTCTTATTTCTAGTTTCAATACAAACTTAGGTACTCAAATGGGACACCTTAAGTTTGACATACTTTTTGGTAGGAATAATCAATATGAAAATATAGAAAAATGTATGTTTTATTGCATTACTTTTCTTAATTTTTCAAATAGTGATCAAGGGGTTCCAATGAACCCTAAGAGAATAAAGGTCATTCCTGAGTGACCCACTCCACCAAGTATAAGAAAAATTTGGGGCTTCCATGACTTAACAAACTTTTACAAAAGATTTGTCCCATATTTTTCTATACTTGTGGCACCACTCATTGAGTTGGTGAGAAACCATGTTCCTTCATGGGAATATGCCTAGGAAATGGATTTTCAGACCTTACCTTACTTCAACATACCAAACACCACTAATACATATGTTTTTGTTCTTTTTACAGGTGTTGAGGGAAGGAGCCCAGAGTATGAAGAACCTCAAGATTTGAGGTCAAATCCTTTCCAAGGTGGAGAGAATGATGCAATCCTACCCCGCAAGGGCATTGGATAGAAGACTCCAAGTAGATTGGGCTAGAGATCCAAGGGAAGGCCCTATGGTTCTCATGAGCCTTAGGGTAGATTTTGAGCCCATGGGCTAAGTATGAGCCCGCTTATCTTTGTAAATATTAGAATAGGTTTTTCCTTCATTTGGACCTTGTATTTTGGCCATTCTAGTAGTATAGGGTTTTAGCCTTGTATTTCGAGGTATTTTGAGTAGTCTTTGTAGTAGGGATTTTTTTTGTATTTTCATGTATTTTTTCATGGAGGTGAGCTTAATTATTATAGGGGGTGTGTAGCTAAGTTCTAGCTTCTCATCTCAAGGAGGTGAGCTTAGCTATTAGAAAGGTATGTGTAGCTAAGCTCTAGCTTCTTTAGGAATCTTTTCAAGGAAGTTTCTCAAGGAGGTGAGCTTAGTTATTAGAGGGGTGTGTGTAGCTAAGCTCTAGCTTCTTAAGGAAGTTTTCTCAAAGAAGCTTCTCAAGGAAGCTACCTAGTCTATAAATAGAAACATGTGTAACACTTGTTGTAACTTTGATGAATGAGAGTCTTGTGAGACACAACTCAAAGTTCAACTACTCTCCCTTTTTCTTCCTTCAATTTCGTGCTCCCCCCTCTCTCTTTCTCTCCCTCTTTCTTTTCCTCCATTGAAGCATCCTCTCCAAGCTTCTTATCCAAGGCTCATCTTGGTGGTGAAGCTACTTCTTCCATGGCTTATTCTCTAATGGATGGTGTCTCCTCTCACCTCTTCTCCTTTGTCTTCCGCTGCATCTCCATGGTGGAAAATCACCATTGAAGGACCTCATTGAAGCTCAAAGATCCAGCCTCCATAGAAGTCCCACAAGCAAGCTTCCATCACCTTTGAGGCTTAGGAAAGCTTGAAAAGAAAGATTTTTGCAATCAAATTTGGTAAGAGTTGTTGAATTGAAATAAGAACTTTATTCTTTTTTACGGCTCCAATAAGAATAACCGATTATTTCACAGAGCTAAAGGTCCTCTAGGAGGAATCAGATATTTTTTGTGCACTATTAATTAGATTGAACTTGTATAGTAAGGTGCAATTGTGAATCAGTGAAATTTTTAAACAAATGTAAGCAGCAAGACTACATTATGAGATTTATTAAAACCTTAGCTTGTATCCACTTAGCTGGTATTTTTCCCCCTTTTTCCACTTGATAGTCCAATCCCATTTTAGAATCCATTGGCAATGCAAAGACTGTTAGAAGCCATTGCTACTGTCTTATTTATGCTATTTTGTCACTTATGACTTCTGCTGTCATTTTGGTAAGTTTGTGGAGATTCAATTTGACCAAAGGGGAAGGATTTATGGGGTTGCTATCAGAACTTATCTGCTGGAAAGATCACGTGTTTGTCAATTGTTAGATCTAGAGAGGAACTATCATTGGTTCTGTATGCTCTGTGCTACACCTCTGGAGGAATTAGATGCCTTTTATGTAGAATCAATTTATTAATATATAGACCATTTGTTTATGCCTACAATAATTTTGTTGCTAGATATTTTCCAAGAAGCTGGCCTACCCTTCTAGCTGCGCCCCTATGAAGTTTTGTATACTTCGTCTTACACAACTCTTATTGAAACAATTCTAGATACGGTAATTTTGTGCTCACATTTTACATGGATCTGGCTTCTTTTGTTGCCCCTTTCCAAGCTGTCCCTGTGCTGCCCATTTAAAATGATGTCGTTTTGAGAGTGGTGTTAATATTTAATTGTGAAAATATTAACACAACTCTCAAAATGATGTCGTTTTGAAGGGACATCATGGGAACAGCTTGGAAAGGGACAACAGAGAAGCTAATTTCATCTATTAGGCTAGTGTGTGAGAGTAAGACTCTATTAACTCTCTCCTCTCTAGTATGTCATACTCATTTTCTCTCTCTACTTTCACCTTTTTCTTCTTAATTTGGGACAAAAGTTGAAACGTGTAGGTCTCACATAATTTTCAAATAGGTAACGAACACATACTCCCAAAAAAATTCATTGCTTTTTAGTATAATTCACTTTTAGAAGTGATTCATTGGTTTGAAACAAACACTACCTTAGGTATTTGGCCTATCAAGTATTAAAATTACGAGATTTTGGCATGTTCATAAAATTTTTCGTTAAATATTTAACATATTTTACTAATGTAACACTGCCACAATACTATAAAATAGACTTTTAATGTCGGTTATTATGGATTTTCAACATTGATTATGAACTAATGTTGAAACTACCGTCGTTCAAAGTATCAATTTTAACATCAGCTATGAAAATCGATGTTGAAATCCACTATACAACATCAATTTTTACAAATATCGATATCATATGGTAAGAAATATACAAAAAAATACAAAAACAACATCAATTTTGATGTTGTAAGGTTCAATACAATTTCGGTTTTGACAGAACCAATGGTGTTTTTCTCCTTACAATATTGGTTTTGGTCAAAATTGATGTTGCTTTTAGATTTTTTTTAATATTTTGTCTATTTTGTTAATATTTTCCAAACCTGCAAATTGAAAACAGAACTAATCCAAAATGTTATATTCAAATTATTATTAGATAATTACTATCAAATAAGAAAAAAAATACTTAAATATTCTAAGATGGTAAGTAAATATTCTAAAATAATTTTTCATAGAACCGTCTTAGAATGTCTTTTTTTTTTAAAAAAAACAATTAAAATTTAAAATATCATTTAATTTTTCTGTTAGTTGTTTTCATATCAACCTCTAAATCTCTTAAACAGCCAATAATCCGCATTAATTTCATACTTGCAACCAAAATTATACAGATTTTCAATTATAAAAATTAAAAATGAATTTTATTAGAAGGAAAGAAGCAGTACAAAGACATTAAACAATAGAAGTAAATTTCTCTGAAACACCGGGGAAACGAAATCTATGTACATGCGGTTGGGCATTAGCAGCACCAAGGAATATCCAGCCATACTTTCAACAACGTTTCTCTGAAACAAAGAAAGTAAAATTATCAAAGTAAAACAAAATAACAGAAATGAAATTGTCTCCATTTTAAATATAAAAGCAAGGTGTTCTTAATCCCACAAGTTAAAATTAGTAAAATTATTAAACAAACAACTTCAAAAATTAATAACTTTTATACAATTAAATTGAAACAAATAGCACTAAACAACTATGCCAGATTAAAGAACGAGGGCAAAGGGAAAGTAAGGAGCCATATAAAATGCTTCATTTTAATCCCTTTAAGTTCCTACAACCATTTTTTTTAAAATATCCTTTTAAGATCTAAAATGGGATATTTTTAAATATAAAAACTAAAAGAGAAAGTTTTTTTTTTTAATTATAAGGACCTAATTAAACCTGTTTTTTAATTCTAATAGTTATAATGTATCCCTTTGATGCAAGCGATAATTATTTTTTTTACCAAGCACGAGACAATCGTAAAAAGTATTAGAAATTTTTTTAATGTAATATAATTTATAAAATAAGCATGAAATAAAAAAATGATAATAAAGTGTATAAAATAATTAGTATTCAAATATCATTCATTCATGTACAGTAAATGATGAGGGTATGTTTTAAACTGATTACTATAATTACTACTCTTACTTTTTGCTGTCAACTTACAATTAGTGTTTCTTTCTATAAGAAATTGGTTCAATCCTCAATTTTCCTCGGCTTGACACATTCACAAACAACAAAATTGGATGCTGCCTTGCATGAATTGTACCAAAGAGCATCTCAATGTTAAGTTCTTTTTCATTCATTCAACTAGACAACATCGATCAAAATAAATCAATTCTAATACATCCCCAAAAAAGGGTGCTGAGAAGTTGAACCTAAAAGAAAACCTCTTCTTAATAATTAAAATTTACTAGAAAAATGATACAATAACAATAAATCATAATGCAAAAAATGGCACAACAATACTCTTAAATATCTAATTTTGATAGGGACCTCATTTCTTTGTTGTCTCTTTCCAAGTTGTTCATGCGCTGCTCATTTAAAACATGTCATTTTGAGAGTTGTGTTAATATTTAATTGTGAAAATATTAACACAACTCTCAAAACGACGTCGTTTTGAAGGGACAGCACGGGGACAGCTTGAAAAGGAACAACAGACAAACCAATTTCCATTTTACATGTATTGAAAAGTTTTTCTCTTTATTATTAAAAAATATTGGTGCTTTCTAGGCTTCTCTACACTCTATCAAAAGGAAATTGGCTTCTTTGTGTCCATTTCCATGCCCTTTTCAAGTTGTCCACCTGTTGTCCCTTCAAAACGATGTTGTTTTAAGAATTGTGTTAATATTTTTACAATTAAATATTAACATAACTCTCAAAACAATGTCATTTTGAATGGACAGTACGGGAACAACTTGAAAAGGGACAACAGAGAAATCAAATCCTCAAGTAAATTATACAAAAATGCATAATTGATTATCCATCCCCCCCCCCCCCTTTTTTTATATATCCTCTCTTTTTTTCTTTTTAGACCTCTCCCCTTAATAATAATTAATTAAAATAATAATAACATAAAATAATACAAAATTATAATAATAAAAATAAAATAAATAATAATTATATATTTTATTCAATTTTTTTTCTTATCTACTTAATTACTTTAATTCAAAATTTTCATCTAATTTACATTCTCTTTCATTTTAATCAAAAAGTCAAACTTACTCTCTTACCACTCTCTTTTATCCATTTTCATTCATTTTCACCCATTACACTTTTCATTCATCTTTCCCAAACACACTTAAGAGAGTAAAAATACAATCATGCCATAACTTTTTAAATAATGCATGCCTTATTTTAATTTACAAAAGAATACTGCTTGATAAAATATACTACCAGTTTCATTAACTTTGGATCATTAAATTAATATTTTTTTATTATGATATCGATATGAAAAAATCTTGCCAAAAAGAGTGATTAATTTTTTTAGAGAACCCTAAGCATACGAGTATTTTCATTTCATATTTAATGACTAACCAAAATTTAAATCTTTAACTACTTGATTAAATCACATAAGCCATTATGTCATTGTTGGTAATATTAAATTAGTATGTGACATTGATTACTTGCACGGATAATTTTGTTGGAGAAAGAGAGAGGGGATTGAACAAAATGAGAAGGGTCGTTACATGTGTATGGCTAGACATAATTAATTAAAAGGGGGAGAATCAAAGGCTGCGAGAAAATAACAGGAACGAACGATGATATTATCGGCAAAGAAAGAGAGAAAAATGTCCTCATCAGCAAAAATAATAATAATAATAATAATAAATAAAAGAATATGATGGGTAACCCTTCACTCGAGGGAAACCTTCATTTCGTGGAGAGAAGTAATATAGCATAAATACTCTTTATCTTCCCTCATCTCCTTACAAATTCTTCGTCTGCATCTTCTCTCCTTCAGATACAGAGGGAGAAAGATACAAAACCTTTTCACTCGTCCTTCTTCTTCAGGTTTTTACCCCTAACTTATGCTTCATTTCTTTTCTTTTTTCTTTTTATTTTTATTTGCCTTCTATGTTTCTTCTTTTATATATGTTTTTGTTTGTTGTGATTAATGCTTATATATTGCCAATAGATATAATCACGAGGTTTAATTTCCAGCTGAGTCTTATTTTCACGATTGCATCTTTGCTAGATCTAAATCATCTAATAATTGCCCCTTTTTCTGTCGTTCATGTACCTTCTAGATGTTTAACGTTGATTTACCTTCTTGGTGCTTGTTTTAAAGTTTATTTGGTTCAATGTGGTTTTACTCTGAAATCGAATTGTGACTACAACTATAGTTACGTGCATCAACCATATTTTATTCAAAGACGGAGTGCATCATACATGTTCTTTTTGTTAACGTTTAGAACTTTTCTTGGATCCAAGGATGAACATCTTTTTCTGCTTTTCATGATTAATTTTTCGTATTTGTTGTTATGTAATGGGGATCTCGTGACAGTGTTACGCTTTCTCGTGAGTTCAATTTCATCTTATAGCTACCAATGAATACGATCATCGTATGACGTCGTAGGGTTTTTAAGCCGATAAAAAAAACGTTAGGGTTTTTAATTTTAAAATATTATTAATATTATTTTTTGTTAAATTAATATATATTTTATCTTTTATTCCAATTTTTCCTATATTTGACTTAATATTTAATTTTTTATACTGCATAATTTTCTAAAGAAACAAGAGTTCAAGGTTAACAAATTCTTTCTCTAATTGATAAAAGTCTGTTCATAATAATAAATTTACCTTTGCTTTATTTCTTGTGCTTTTCAATTTCTTAGTGGAAGATCTTTTTTTTTTTAATGGATAAAATGATCATTTGTGGTTAATTATTTATTTGATATGGGTGGCTCTTATTGCACGGCTGCTATGCAAGGATTCATTTCAACAGCAAAAAGAGCAATTATAAAATTAAGAGAAGAGTTAACAGTTCTTTAATGTAGTAATTTTATTAATATATTTTTTAGTTAAAATTTATGTTGTGAGTTTTATTAATTTGAAGATGAAATGGGGAAGGAAACTCACATGTTTCATGAAACTCACGTAATTTCCATAAGAAAAGTGTATTTGAATTTTTTAAAACATGTTGCTAACTTTTCTCATTAAAAAATATGATTTCCAAGCTGCCCACACCATGCATAATTTCCATGTGATTATACTTTGTCAAATTATTTTAATGCGCATTTAATTATCTATGTTGTAAACTTCGTTGAAATGGACTTGCAAGTAATTCCCTAGATAGTAGTTTTAATTTTCCACGGCTCCATTTTGTTCACAATTGAGTGTAGACTGTAGTTGTATTCTATTGTTTTGTTTGTTAGGTTTGCACTGTGCAAGCTACTTAACTATTTGTTTATGTTGACTGATTACCATCTTCCGCATCCATTTGACACGTTCATAGAATAGACATATTCTTGTAGACAAAAATTAATTATCTTTTCAAACTCCACCAAATCTTATATTGGAACGGAATGTGAAAGGATTGTAAAACGTGCGTCGTAAAAATTAGAATCCGAAAAGTATGTGTTAGCATACCAAACTCTTATATTGATTCTTTAAAAGAAAATAAAAGAGTGGGTCCAAAATTGCGAATACGTGTTCTTTTATTAAAATATGATTTTAAGAATGACGCATCTTTATTGTCAACTACAGTGTATGATAACGCTTTTTTGCCTATATATAGGCCATTTTGAATTTTATACGATTCTACAATAGAAAAGTTTTTAATTTACATACGCTTTAGTGCTTGTGTAACTGAACAAACTAGCCTTATACTATACATGCGCTGATATTTACGTAATTACTATGGTAATTGTTGGAGATGGAGGAATATTAATCTTTGAATTATTGGAGTTGGCCTACTGGTGGAGTTAGAAGTACGTAGATGTATGAGGACTCAACTCAGCAAAAACAAATGTATGAGGACTTGATATAATTATTGCTGTCGTTACAAAAAAAAATTAAGAGAAATGTTAAGAATACAAATACAATTTCTAACACATTATTTTATGAGTTTCACATGGTATTCAAATGACTACATATGTCAATTTTAACTCCAGAGATTATTAACTAAGATAACTAATTTTTCTTATGTTTGACAACACCACATAAGAAACCACATCATATAGTACTCATATTAGTACTATAAAGCACTCATGAATTCATTTTCTTTTTTATCATGAATATCATACACTTAAAGATATGCAAGATTTCAATTTTCATCTTCGACAAGCCAACATTAGATTTGAAGTTAGCGTCGATTTAGATGCTAACTACAACAATAAAAAAATTAAGAAAAACATGTTATTAACTTACATGACAATGATGTAATAATGATAATGTGATATTCTATCTGTCACGCTATCGTTTAGTAGATAAACATTAAAGATAGGTGCCAAAGCAAAAAAAACTGAAAACATGAGATAGAAAAATCAAATTTTTTTATAAGTAACAATCTAAAAAAGAGATATATCTTAGGTAAGAAAAACATATTTAAGTCTTTTTAATATATTTTAACTGATTAAAGAGTGAGTATTTAAAGTAGTACATTAAAGATTCCGCTCCTGCCTAATTAGACATAACCTATTTCATGTTAGTTTTTGAAGTTACTGCTCATTCTATAAGGTCACCTATTATTACTTGCGTGCATGGAATGCTAGAGACATTTTTTTTATATTCTCTAACACTCTTGGATTGACTACTCTTGGATTGACTAAAAATTTATTGAAAATTATCAATTTTGGTGGGTCTTAATTCTAAATTAAGAGAGAATCATTATATAAAAAGTGAAATCTATTAAAATTTATTATTTTAATAAATTTTATTCAATCATAGACATAATATAATATTAGAAAGAGTTTCCCTAGTACTTCTCCATTACCTATGTTTAATCAGATAAATTATATTTGAGATGTTCATGAGGATGTTAAAAAATCATATTCACTAGCTGTGATAGTGATGTGGTCAAAATAATTAATATAAATAGAAGATAAGATCTTATTTGATGAGTTAGTTTTGCAATTAAGTCACATCATAATCCAAATTCCAATACTAATCAACAAACTTTTCTATTCATGTTTTAGGTTGCGCGATAAAATGGGAGGTGGTGGTCGAAGCTCAGCTACTCTCAAGCATCAAAACTCAATTAAAAACCATTCAAAGAAGAAGCGTGTCCCACATGCAAAGCCACCCTTCACTCTAAGCCAACTGAAGAAGGCAATTTCACCACATTGCTTCCACCGTTCAACATTCCGTTCATTCTCCTACGTCCTCTATGACCTAACCATAGCCTCATGCCTCTTCTATGCCGCAGTAAATTACATCCCTACCCTTCCCCATGAAAACCTCTCCCTCCTAGCATGGCCTCTCTATTGGTTCATCCAAGGTTCCATCCTAACCGGGGTTTGGGTCATCGCACACGAATGCGGCCACCACGCCTTTAGCGATCACCAATGGCTCGATGACCTTGTTGGCCTAATCCTCCACTCACTTCTCCTAGTGCCCTATTTTTCATGGAAATATAGCCACCGCCGCCACCACTCGAACACAGGATCACTCGAACGTGATGAAGTGTTTGTGCCAAAAACAAAGTCTAGTATGGGTTGGTATTCTAAATACCTTAACAACTCACCAGGGAGGGTTCTCACACTTGCTATAACCCTAACCCTAGGTTGGCCTCTTTATTTAGCTTTCAATGTTTCGGGTAGGTCTTATGAGAGATTTGCATGTCACTATGACCCTTATGGCCCCATTTACTCAAACCGTGAAAGGCTTCAGATTTATGTGTCCGATGCTGGGATTCTTGCGGTGTGTTTTGGTCTCTACAAGGCTGTCTTGGCAAAAGGGCTTGTTTGGGTTGTTTGTGTTTATGGGGTGCCTTTGTTGGTGGTTAATGGGTTCTTGGTGTTGATCACTTTCTTGCAACACACTCACCCTGCGGTTCCTCACTATGATTCCTCCGAGTGGGATTGGTTGAGAGGTGCTTTGGCCACTGTGGATAGAGATTATGGGATTTTGAATAAGGTTTTGCATAACATCACTGACACACACGTGGCACATCACTTGTTTTCCACAATGCCGCATTATCATGCAATGGAGGCTACTAAGGCTATAAAACCAATTTTGGGAGAGTATTATCACTTTGATGAGACTCCTATTTATAAGGCAATGTGGAGAGAGGCAAAGGAGTGCATGTATGTTGAGCCTGATAAAGGGTCTAATGGGAAAGGTGTTTATTGGTACAATAATAAGTTGTAAACATTAGAGCTATTGAGTATTGGTTGAGACTCGAGAGTTTAGAGTTTAGGTTTGTTATGTACGAATCTCTAATGTTCCTTATGGGTCTTATAAAATAATTTCATAATCAGTGGTAGAAAAGGAGAATGTAATGAGTGTATGCCTATGTTGTTATGCATATGGTGGGTTGAAATCAGTTTATGGCTTTCACTTAATGGTTGGGAAGCTACTTGTAGATGGTTATATAATTTCAATTATATATATATATATATATATATATATATATATATATATGTTGGTTCTAGTTATAAATTCTGCTACTCTTAATCTGCACAAGATCAAAAACAAGAAAAACACAGAAAACACAGCAAAGCAATACACAACAGAGCAAGAGCCCAAAGATTTACGTGGTTCGGCAATGTGCCTACATCCACGGGAAAACGCAGCTCATCATCATCTTCACATTGATCATGAAATTACAAGTTCAATACAAGCAGCAGCTAGCTTTGATCTCTCTTGGTTTCTCTTTCAACAAAACCTCTCTCAATCACCTAGCTCACTACCTCCCTTTTGAACTCTCTGATTTCTGTAGTTTTTCAGCTTCTCTAGTTTTTCAGCTTCTCTGTTTTTCAGCCACTCCCCTAAAAAATCACATACTGCATTACATGATCAAGAATATATATGTACACTCTAGCTATGCTTTGGTGCCAAAACCAATTCAGTTACAATAACTGAAAACAGTTATAACAGCACCAATTTAAAGTCTTCTCACTTGTGTCATTTGTGATTTTGAGTCACACACCACAAATCTCCACCTTGACTCTAAATCAGCAAGTGTCTACCTTATGATTCAGGGCTGCACTTCTACCAATCTGCTTTAGGCATATTCAAAATTTATCAAATCCAAGCAATGCTTGAACTTGACACTAGAGAGGGACTTTGTAAACATATCAGCCGGGTTTTCTTCTGTTGAAACCTTCTCCACCTTCACCTTCTCAGATTCAATTACATCTCTGATGAAGTGTAGTTTCACATCTATGTGCTTTGTTCTCTCATGGTACATTTGGTGATTTGCTAAGTGAATGACACTTTGACTGTCACAATGAATTGTGACACAAGTTTGTGCTATTCCAAGTTCATTAATCATACCTTTAAGCCATATTGCTTCCTTCACTCCTTCAGCTAAGGTCATGTATTCTGCTTCAGTTGTTGAAAGAGCAACAACTAATTGTTGATTTGCTTTCCAACTTATTGTTGTACCAAACAAAGTAAACACATATCCTGTTAAGGACTTCCTTGTGTCTACATTTCCTGCAAAATCTGCATCTACATAGTCTGTGACTGCTGCCTCGTGTGCTGTCTTCTTGTACCTTAAACCAGCTTTCAAAGACCCATTTAGATACCTTAGTGTCCACTTCACAGCTTCCTAATGTGCGCTACCAAGATCTCCCATGAATATGCTTATAATACTTACAGCATGAGCTAAGTCAGGTCTACTGCAAACCATTCCATACATTATGCTTCCAACACCACTGGCATAGGGTGTTTGATTCATTTTAGACCTTTCTTCAGTTGTTTCTGGTGCTTGAATAACAGATAGCTTTGTATGATGACCAAGTGGTGTGCTAACAGGTTTGCTTTGATGCATCCTAAACCTCTCCACCACTTTCTTGAGGTAATTGCTTTGGGACAAGAATAGTTCACCCTTTGCTCTATCCCTATGAATATCAATCCCGAGTATCCTCCTAGCTGACCCTAGATCTTTCATCTCAAATTTTGTGTTCAAGCTTTCTTTGAGTTGCCTAATCTCCTTTTTGTTGGCACTTGCTATGAGGATGTCATCCACATACAAGAGAAGGTAAAGAACACACACTTCCCCCTTTTTCAAGATATATACACAGCTGTCATATTTGTTTCTAATGAAGCCATATCTGATCAAGAACTCATCAAATTTGAGATACCACATTCGAGGGCTTTGCTTCAGACCATACAAAGATTTTTTTAGCAAGCACACCTTGTTTTCCCCTTCTTCAAAACCTTCCGGTTGGTTCATGTAAATGGTTTCCTTCAGATTTCCATGGAGAAAAGCTATTTTAACATCCAGCTGTTCAAGTTCCAAGTCATATTGATTTACCAGACCAAGTATGATTCTTATTGAGCAATGCTTCACAACTGGTGAAAAAATCTCATTGTAATCAATTCCTTCAACCTGTGTAAAGCCTTTTGCTACCAATCTTGCCTTGAATCTAGGCCTTTCTACTCCTGGAATGCCTTCTTTCTTCTTGAAAATCCACTTACATCCAACAGCCTTCTGCTTCTTGGGTTGATCCACAAGTATCCAGGTATTGTTCTTTCTCAAAGATTCCATTTCTTCACTCATTGCCTGAAGCCACAGCTGGCTGTCTTCACTTTCAATTGCTTCCCTCCAGGTCTTTGGTTCTAAATTTTGAATCTCCTCAGCAACACTCAAGGCATAACAAATAATATCAACATGACCATACCTCTTTGGAGGCTTTATCACCCTTTTTTCTCTATCTCTAGTCAATTGATAATTGGACAAGTCATGCTAAGTATCCAGCTCTTCATTATCTCCAGCTTCTCCTTGATCAGTGTGATCAAAAGCATTTCCACTCTCATGATCTGAAATCTCATAATGCTCCACCTCAAAATTGGTATTCTGACTACTTGAGTTGTTATCCTTCTTCTCCTTACTCAGCATTGCCATTCTACTCTCATCAAAGGTTACATCCCTGCTGATGATGCATCTTGTCTCACCCGGTTCCAATTTCCACAGCTTGTACCCTTTAACTCCTTCAGGATAGCCAATGAACACGCACTTTACAGCCCTTGCATCCAGCTTTCCTTATTTAACATGAGCAAAGGCCAGCGATCCAAACACCTTTAATTTTGAATAATCAGGTGGTTCACCACTCCAAGCTTCCATTGGTGTCTTGAAACCTAAGGCTGATGAAGGACATCTATTAATCAAATATGTTGTTGTGTTTGCAGCTTCTCACCAAAAGGCTTTTGGTTGTCCTGCACTTAGAAGCATGCACCTCACTCTTTCCAAAATGGTCCTATTCATTCTTTCTGCCAAACCATTCTGTTGTGGAGTGTGAGGGACTGTTTTGTGCCTTTTGATGCCTATTTTCCTGCAAAACTCATTGAACTGCTCTGAAACAAACTCCAGGCCATTGTCAGTTCTTAAAACTTTTAATTTTGTACCAAGTTGATTTCCAACAAGAGTATGCCATTCTCTGAATTTTTGAAAAGCTTCCGACTTATTTTTCAAAACATACAGCCATACTCTTCTTGAGAAATCATCTATGATGGTGAGAAAGTATGAGCTTCCACCATGAGTTTTCACTCTAGATGGTCCCCATAAATCTGAATGCACATACTCAAAAGGCCTAGATGAAACATGAATACCCGTGCCAAAGCTTATTCTATGGGATTTACCAAGCACACAATGATCACAAAATTCAAGTTTATCTAGTTTATCACCACCTAACAGATTTTGTTTCTCAAGTTCATGTAATCCTCTCTTGCTAACATGACCTAATCTCAAATGCCAAAGTTTTGTTTTATCAATCAATGTATTACTAGCTACCGATGCATGTCCTACAATAGTGGAACCTTCAAGAATAAACAAGCCATTACTTTTATTCTTGTTACCCTTAGCTATGATTAAAGATCCATTTGAAATCTTAAGAACACCATTTAAAATTCTAGTTGAATATCCTAGATCATCAAACATGTTTATGGAAATAAGATTTCTTTTGAGTTCTGGAATGTACCTTACATTTTTCAGTAGATACTCTCTGTTATCAAACATCTTTAATCTCACAGTTCCAATGCCTTGTACCTTGCAGGGGTAGTTGTCTCCTAGCAATACAGCTCCTGCTGGTTTCAGTTCCAAGGTTTCAAAATAGTCCTTTCTCGGGCTGCTGTGATATGAGCATCCAGAATCCATAATCCATTCTGTTTGTGTTTTGGTATTAGAAGCTACTAAAACACCTGCACTCTCATAACCTTCAGAGGCTTCAACAATGTCAGCAGAGTCCAAAGATCCTTTCTTGATCTTGTCTGGGCAGTCTTTCTTGAAATGACCAGTTTTGTGACAATTAAAGCATTTGAACTTTGTTTTCTGGCCATTCTTTGAATCCCTTGACCTTGATCTGGACTTCTTTCCTCTTGTTCCCTTCTTTTCACTCCTTCCCCTTGAAATATTCAGGCTTTCACCATTATCCTCAGATTTGGAATCTTGCTGTTTTTGCATCTCCTTGGTCCTTATTGAGGTCTGGACTTCTTCTAGGGTAATGTCTTGATCTTTACCATAAAGAATTGCATCCTTGAAATGTTCAAAGGATTTTGGTAAGGAATTTAGAAGCAAGAGAGCTTTATCCTCCTTTTCAAGCTTTACTTCAATATTTTCCAAATCATCAAGAATCTTGTTGAAATCAGCCAATTGTTCAGTGGCTGTTCTTGACTCTGTCATCTTGAAGGTGTACAGTTGTTGCTTCAAGCATAGCCGATTTGCAAGGGACTTTGCCATATACAATGACTCCAGTTTCAGCCACATTGAGGCTGATGTCCTTTCTCTTGCAACTTCTCTTAAAGCTTTGTCTCCAAGGCATAGAATGATTGCACTTCTAGCTTTAGCAATCATCTCTGATTTCTCCTTTGAGCTTAGAGATTCAGACATCTTTTCTTCTCCTTTAAGAGCTTATGCACAGCCATGTTGAATCAAGATTGCTTCCATCTTGATTCTCCAAAACCCGAAGTCATTTTCCCCTGAAAACTTCTCTATATCGTACTTTGTTGTTCCCATCTTTCTTGATCTTGATCCTGCTTCCCATAGACGGCGCCACTTGTTGGTTCTAGTTATAAATTCTGCTACTCTTAATCTGCACAAGATCAAAAACAAGAAAAACACAGAAAACACAGCAAAGCAATACACAACAGAGCAAGAGCCCAAAGATTTACGTGGTTCGGCAATGTGCCTACATCCACGGGAAAATGCAGCTCATCATCATCTTCACATTGATCATGAAATTACAAGTTCAATACAAGCAGCAGCTAGCTTTGATCTCTCTTGGTTTCTCTTTCAACAAAACCTCTCTCAATCACCTAGCTCACTACCTCCCTTTTGAACTCTCTGATTTCTGTAGTTTTTCAGCTTCTCTGTTTTTCAGCCACTCCCCTAAAAAACCACATACTGCATTGCATGATCAAGAATATATATGTACACTCTAGCTATGCTTTGGTGCCAAAACCAATTCAGTTACAATAACTGAAAACAGTTATGACAACACCAATTTAAAGTCTTCTCACTTGTGTCATTTGTGATTTTGAGTCACACACCACAATATATACCAAAAAGAAAGTGGAATTTTGTTTTTGCTTTTCTTGTTTTTCATAGACCTCAAATATATTATATATATGCAAACCAAGCATGAATTTTGTGGCTACTGAGAAACCAACGTGCACCAACAATATTCTGCAAAAAGGGTTGTGGATTTACAAACATATTATATGTAAGAAAATAAAGAGGATTAGTACTTAGAGAAACAAAAACACTTATTTTTAAAGCCTCCACTACAAAAAAGAAGCATTTTCCGACGGCCAGAATCCGTCGCTAACTGTCAATTTCTGACGAACAAAAATCTGTCGAAAAAAGGTCGTAAGAAATTTTAAACGACGGATTATTTGTTATCTGTCAGAAATTTCTCACGAAAATAATCCGTGAGTTTTCGTGAGAAATTTCCGAAAGAAAGTGTCTGTCGGAAATTTCTCACGGATTATTTCCAATAGATTTTTCGTTGGAAATTGCCGACAAATTTGTCTGTCGAAAATTTTTCACAGATTATTTCCGACAGATTTTACGACAGAAATTTCCCATGAATTATTTCCGATGGAAAATCCGTCGAAAATTTAATTTTATAAATAATTTATTATTTCAATTATTTTTGTTCTTTTATCATTTATGATTGACAATTCAGCAATTATGTTATGAATTTAATTATTTACCATAAAAATTTAAATTTAATACATACTTATAATTAAGAAATAGTAAAATTGATAAATCCAAAACACAGACAAATAAATCATTAAGTTAAAATGAAAGCAAATGTAAAAGATAAAAAATGCAAGACTTCAATGCCGATTGTCAATAGTAATTTTGTGTTGCTTAGTCAGTAATCAAAGTAATCATCAGGAGAGTGTCTCTGATGGTCATCATGTTGGTGCTGGTCATCTGCCTAGTGTTGGTTCTGTTGTTGGTCCTAATGCTGCTGGTGAGTTTGTTGTTGTTGATGAATAATGTTCCACGCTTTAGGAGGTCAGAACTGAAGGACAACTGACATGAAAAACACGCATCTCCTCCTTTGATTGATGCAACTCCTCCCTCAGTAGGTTAATCTCTGCAGCATCTTCAGTGCGACAGGAAGATCCTTGCATATGTTGCATGAAGATGTCATTTCCACATTTGTAAGTATGAGCAAGATCTCCAGTACCATAAAGGTGTCCTTTACGCTTTGGTCCCGCAGCCGCAACCCAACATCGACTCTCGAGTCTTTGTTCTTCAATAGGGTCTAAAGGAGTGAGTTGTGATTCACAACATTGGATGCAACATCAAACCTAGCTTGAGATAGTCTAGCCTCAAATTCTTCCTGTAATTCATAATCAATTATTATTTCACTATTAGAAATTACACTCTCAACATCGGTTATTTACAATATTCTACATCGGTTCTAAAACCGATGTTGAATATATTATTGTTAACATCGGTTTTCAAAAACTGATGTTAAAATAAATATGATAACATCGTTTTTCTAAATAGCTGATGTTATACACAATGAACTATAACAAAAAAAAGTGTATGCATGATGAACGTTGACATCGGTTTTGTAGTAAAATCGATGTTAATGTTATATATTGACATCAGTTTTCTAGCAAAAGCGATGTTAATGAAATATATTAACATCGGTTTTCTACCAAAACCGATGTTAATATATTACATTAACATCGATTTTAGTAGAAAATCGATGTCAACGTTGATGATGCATACACTTATTTTGCTGTAGTTCTTTGTATATAACATCGGTTATTTATAGATAACCGATGTTAATATACAAACGTTAACATCGGTTATTTATAAATAACCGATGTTAATATGTAAACGTTGACATTGGTTTTCTAGCATAACCGATGTTAAGGTCCATGTTGACATCGGTTTTTGTAAATAATCGATGTTGTTTACTATATTAACATCGATTTTTGTTAATAACCGATGTTGTTTTCAAGTTTTTTTATATAAACTTTCTGTTTTTACAATAAACCCAAAATTGTACCTGTAAAATGCAATTTCATACCCAATTCACAGCAAATAAACATTTTATTCTGCTTTCAAGCAGTTTTAATCATAGTAAACATCTAATAATTGATTTATCATAAATAACAATCAACAAATGAATTCAATGTTCAAATTACATAGGAAATGTCAAAAATGTTAAACCAAAGTAAACTAAGCTAAACTTAATGTCCCTAAATGCTAGGTCTGATCTCTAACTCGGAGATAATACTGTGCCCACTGGATCCGCAACGCCTTTAATCTCTCTGGCTCCAATGGTCTAGGATCCTTAAAATATTGCATGATGAAATAAATCATAATAAGTTAATAATGTAATACAAATTATAAAAAAAATCGAATTTGTTTGAAATAAGCGTACCGCTTCCCAGTTATTCCTAAAAGTTCCTAAAATGATGGTGGACATCCAGTGCATGACATAGTAGCCGCACTCAGTACTTCCTTTTTGTCTATTACACTAAATACTTAATGAAATTTGGATATTAATTAAACAACTAGTGCACATACACATAAGAAATATATATAAGTGGAAGTTTTATGTAAATGACGTACCTTGACAACAATCCACCTAGCAGGAGCCTTTGATTTAGGCTGTGGAGCATCATCAAGACCTTTTAAAGCACTGTTCCATGCGAGTAACAATTAAAAAGTGGTGTTGTTGAGGTATTTCAATGCAAATGTATTGAAAAGAACATTAACCTGTTAATAATCCCTTTAAGGTAGTTGTCTGGCCTGTTATGCAATGAACAAAACCAGACAACTAAGTGTTCCTTGGGCAGGATGACCACCATCTGCCAGTGCCTGCTGCAGTAGAGACAAATATGGGTTAGTATATTAGTAAACATTAATTAAATTCAGTTATTTTGTGTGACTTACCCATTTAAGTAGGATCCAAGATAGACATCGCGTTTTGAACTCTGCATCAAAGTCTTTATGTAACTTTCAGACTCAAACTGCGATTGCCCAAACCTCTGAATGGACTGTGGCTCAAGGAATCCATAGATATCAGAATTCCCCGCTCGCATACTTGTTTCAGTGAGATGTCTGTTTATGTTAAGTCAAAGTTAAATATTTATGAATTGAAAGCAATAACTTAGGCAATTAAAAGTAATATAAAATGACTTATATAATCCACAACTGTAATACTGATATGCTAAGACATTGACCACTGTGTGCGATTTTGGAGAGGTCTTCGTGCTTTATGTAGAGCAGTAAATCTGGATTAAAGACCCTAAACACGGTGGCATCCCATGGTCAATGTCATCAGATAAAGCGGATCATCGACCTGCGGATCGGGCTTTGGAGGTGGTTTTGTCAGAGACACAGATACGTGTTCATGAAACAAAGTTAAATGGCCAAATTTGAGGCACACTGAATGAATTAATTTAAAAAGAAAAAACATATAGTAAGAGTAAAGTACCTGCTGTGATAAAGACTTGACCAGATGTGTCGGCCAAGCAAGGAAGGTGTGAAGTTCCTGCCCCACTAAGGAAACCTCATCAATGGGTACAGGAACTAGAGCATTTGCATCTGTAACCTCCGTGGAGCCGATCCAAAGTATTGTTTGATGGTGACCCCGGCTCCAGCAACATGGACACGTCTAGGGTGCTCTGGACGTCTAATAGCAGCGGTGAGAACATCCTGACGTCCATGGGGGACGAAGGATCCCTGTGTCACCTGCTCCTCAAAGGAATCCTGCACAGAAAACACACAGTTGTACATGGCATTCACAAAATATTGAAATATAATTCTAATGGTTAGTTGAAAATGGCTTACGATCTTCTCAGTGATTTCCTTTGCGGCCTCAGTCGTCATCTCCCCTGTTTTCTTCGTGCGGGCCATCTTCCACTTCACGTGGCGTCTGACCGGGGATGGAGGGTCGATGATGCCATCAACGCTTCTTGACTGTGCAGCTTCCTGACTGTGCAACTTCCTCCAGCTTCTTCTTCGTCTTCTCAGCCAGGAGCTTCTGCTCCAAATATTCATAACCCCCACGAGACAAACCGTGGGGGGGCAATGTTCTGTTTCTGGATGGTCTGTGCCTTTTTGCGCAATTCCTGCAAAAATAAAACAATAATATTTCAAATTGCTAGAATGAAGTATAACAAGTTAATGTTTTTTGAAAAACAACTTAAATGGCAAGGAACATACCTCCCAAGAAGGATCTTTGCGAGTCTAGCAAAACTGGGCCCATTTTTCCTTGCTGATGCCGTATTTCTCACTGACAGTGTCCTCCACACCGTCCTGATCGGCTGCAAGGGCCCATTTTCTCGTGAGGTCTGATTTAAACTGCCTCCATCTCTCGCCCACGGTCTGAAATAACTTCCTTTTCATCCTACTGTCAGAAGCCTCTGGGATTTCAAATTCCACCTGACAACATCAAATAAGGTTTATTTGTTACAATAATGTATTTTTTGGCTATTCATTAAACAACATCAAATAAGAAAAGAAAAATACCTGAATATCCTCCCAAATCAAGTGCTTCTGAGCAGTAGGGACCTCCTTCCAGTTCTCGTAGGTGACGTCCATCTTATCACGCGCCACAATCCCCAAATATGTTCTTAATTTCTTCTTGTGGGGACCGTCGGTCTTGCCAGTAGCAGGATTAACATGGACCACTGGTCTCTCAGCACCAGGTGGTCTAGTAGACAACGATCGTAGACGGGAGGCTTTGTGTGTCCGCTTCATGGCAGACGGCGAAGCCGATGTGTCGGAAGGATCAGGAGGAGGAGGAGAAAGAGGAGGAGGAGGAGGGGAGGCAGGTGGAGAAGCCATGATCCTTTATACAATAACATACAACAACATACAAAATGTAAATTTTGATTACAGACAAATATCAACATCAAGAGTTCTTTATGTAAGTTATCTGGAATAGTGGGTTTCGGGGGTGCTCATGCTTTATTATTGTAGGTGTGTGTGTGTGTCTCTTTCTTTGTGTGTGTGTGTGTGTGTGTGTGTGTGTATGTGTGTGTGTGTGTGTGTGTGTGTGTGTGTGTGTGTGTGTGTGTGTGTGTGTGTGTGTGTGTGTGTGTGTGTGTGTGTGTGTGTGTGTGTGTGTGTGTGTGTGTGTGTGTGTGTGTGTGTGTGTGTGTGTGTGCTTTCAAAAAAGGATTAATCAAAAGAGGATAAGTCATAAGTGATTTACTTGTGCTTTTTAATTGTGATTCAAAACAGGATAAGATGTAATAGTAGTGAAAAAGTCTAATAAATCAAAAGTCTGATAAATTGAGGTTGATGATGTCTTGTGACACTTGTGCTTTAAATTTTTTTCAAGACATGAAAGAAAATTATTGTGTAGCACAAATAACAATAATCGTAGAGAGGTGAAGATTACATAGTGTGCACTCAAAGCTAGATTTCCATGGGATTTAATGGATGTCAAAGTGGGATCAATCATTGTTTGCTAGTTTTTTTTCCTTTCTTTCTAGAAGTACTCCAAAATGATAATGACATAATGAATTATAGTTAGTATTAATTAAAAAAAATCTTAATGTAAACATCACAAGATGCGCACAATCTCACATCTAAGAAAGTTGAAATTAATAAGCAATTAAGTATGACCGTTAGTTCTGGAAAGTTAATGAAAAATGATAAGTTGTATGCATGAAAACAATTTCAGTTTTAACATTACCAATCACATTAAAAGATGAGAACACAAGAGAAATCAAAGACAAAAACTTCAGTAATTATGTTATTTCGTAGTCTGAAACTCGATATAATAACCATTAAATTAATATCTATGGATGTGTTAGTTTTCATGCTTTATACAGAAAATTTAACATGGATACCATGCAAATCAAGTGCCACAGAGCAATCGCAAAGAACATAACTACAAGAGTGATAAGACACTATTTTTATTTGAACAATTTCCTTTGGATTTGGTGTCTGGTAGATGTAGAGAACGATGTTTATAATACCCCTCCTGTCCTCAGTAAAAAACTTGAGGCATCGGTTTTTTGTTCTAGATGGCATCCTTAGGACTTCATACAACTCATGTTTGTCTCCAGTTTCATCATCCACCACCCTTACCTTCTCTGGCTTCTCACGTTTATTATTGTTAAACCCATATTTATGCTCTCCTCCCTTCATGTCTTGTTTTATCACAACTTTAGTCGAATCTCCTATCTTCTCTTGGCTTATTGGCAAAAAAGAAACACTCCTCGCATTTGTTCCTTTGCCACAACAATGCTCTTCTCCTTCATGGTCATCAAGAATCATGCAATCGCCGACATCAGCATTATTATTTTTCTCACTCATCTTGACCACAGTTGAATCTCCTGTCTTATTCTCCAATAAGCATTATTATTTTTCTTTCTTTATATTTCTGCCTTCCAAAAAAAAAATAATAACTACACTGCCCATAAAATACCAACATTATACTAACTACTGTTCAACTTGCCAAAATTTATATTAAAAAAAAGAATATAATCCTCATACAAATACAATCATGCAAGCATATTTGAAAACTTAAAATAGGAATAACTCAAGTTAAAAACTATTCATTTTTTACAACTCTGAACAAATTAACTAAGGTACACTTGGAAAATTTGTTTTCACTAATATTAGTAGGTCATCACCACTGCAGTAGAATTTAAGTTAAAGTTAGATAAGTACCTTATGAAGAGGCCATCTACCTTGTCACAGCTAATAAGTCAGAATTGAAGAAATTTCTGCATGTATTATTGAACAAATTTGTTATCAAACTTGTGTGTGTGTGTGTGTGTGTGTGTGTGTGTTTGTATGATAAGTGTGTGTGTGTGTGTATGTCATGAGTGTGTGTGTCTCTGTGTTTGTATCATGCGTGTGTGTGTGTGTTTCATGACCAATTTTTCTTACTGGCAATTCAGTGGCAGCGTATTAGTTAGGCTTCCATCGAAATGAAAGGAAAATCAATGAGTGTGACAGAAGAACTTCACTCTTCACTGTTCAATTTCCAGCGCAACAATCAAAAGAAAGAAAGAAAAAATTGTACAATATCACTTATTGTAAAATAGTATTTGTTATCAATGAAAAATGGTCAGGAGGATTTAAGACATGATATTTATTCAACAAGACAATATACAAGAACACACATTGATCAATATGACACAGTAACACTTTCCTTCTACACCACAATGTGTCTGGTTCCCATTTGATAGTTATATGCAGATGTTTATACTTATAAAATCCTTATGATGATTTCACATTTTAGATTGAATACATCCTTAAAATTAGTCATTAAGTTGTAGAATCTGAAAGTGCTTTAGCTCTAAGTTTTAATTTGGAGATGTTATACATGCTTTTCACACTATAAAAAATCAGATTAGTCAACTTTTTGATCTATAGGCTCTAGCATACAATATAAGTATATAAAGTTACCTGTAATGATCTAATTATTGATTTAAAATTAGGTTAATCATTTAGAGCAAAGACTGATCAGTTGTACACATGCACTAGCATCCACCATCCTTTCATTCAAACTGAAGTTTTGAACCATTGGTGTTTTATTTTTATCCATATCAACTTTGTAATTGGTATTCAGGTTACATAATTGACTCAGCAAATAATGTTTTATTTTTATCCTTGTAGTCTTTTGGTTGAAATTTTCTTTTTAAAATTATTGATACTTTGTTAGGAGTTAGGAGAGAGGGAAAATGTTTGTTAGGATATTAGTTAGTCAATTAGAGGGGGTTTGTGGCATAAAAACTATGGTTGAAAGGAAGAGGTCCATTCCATTCTATATAGTTTGCAAATTGAGCACTTGCTCTTTGTAAAATGAGTAATCCTTTGTGAAGGGGAATCCTTGGAGGGAGTGTTATTCTATTTTTGGTCCAATCAGTCAAATCTTTATTTGGTAACAAATTGGTCCAACCTGCTGGATTCAAATTCCAAAGACAAGGATGGGATCCTGGAGTCAAGAAAGGTGGCCAGCAAATGTTGTTCTTAGCTTTCAGAAGTCAAGAAGATTGAGGGAGTTGAAGAGATCAAACAGATGCTGCAACTGTTGATGAAGAAACTACAACAACACTAGAATCAATTGAGTCGTTGAACAAAGAGGTGTTTGTGAAGGGGGGTATTCAATTATAGTGGATTGCAATCTCGTTTGTGCAAGGCCAGCATTTTAGAGCTGGAGCACATGCTCAATAAACATATGCTGCTGAATAAAGAGTTTAGTCCCCATTGAGCATTTCAAGAAGAGCATGGAGGGAGTGTGTCAGAATTCGGTGAAGCAGAATCCCTTTCTTGGACAATAAAGGTGGAATTACCCATGGTAGTGGTCTTGACTACGGTAGTGACTTGTTGCAATGTTTGGAGACAGAAAACAAAGTTCTAGAAGGTGATTCAATGATCTAGAACCAGAGACATTGTGGTGAAGAAAACAACAACTGATGCAAATTAGCAAGACAAACCGAGATTTATCCATAAATGAAAAGGGAGAAATACAGAACACAGGAGAATTTGGGTTGCTATTGAGGGTGGCAATTGGAACCAAAGGGGGTGTTCCAAATCTGATTTTGCTATTGAGGGTGGCAATTGGAACCAAAAGCCATGTTCCAATTCTGATTTTGATAGTGGCAATTGGAACCAAAGGGGGTGTTCCAAATCTGAGTTTGCTTTTGAGAGTGGCAATTAGAACCAAAGGGGGTGTTCCAATTCTGATTTTGCTTTTGAGAGTGGCAATTGGAACCATAGGGGGTGTTCCAATTCTGATTTTGCTTTTGAAAGATAAACAAATGACCTGAGTAACTAGTGCTTGGACAAGCTTCAGCTACTTTTTTAGTGTTTGTTGTCGTTTATTTGTTTTATTGTAAGAGAATGGTGCCAAAGTATAATGAGAGTAAAGACATTCAGAGTTCAGAACACATGGAGGATGAGGAAATGGCTCAGAAGGGGGATTTAATGATCTTTCAGGGTGGAGAGGACCTTACAATAGGTCAATAGCAACCACAAGGAGTCCAATTACGACATCTATAGTTTCCATAGTTTCAGAATATCATTTTTTAAGTTTGTTATATATAAATTTCACTATCATAGCTTACCTAAACAGTGACAAAGCAGAGACAAACACTGACTCTGTCAATTTTTTCCCACTTTGTTGGGATTAAAATTTTGGTATTTTTTTTAGTTCTTCTATTTCTTTATTGTTTTCTTCTTTTTCTGTTCTTGTTAATCAATTTTTGCATGTACTTTCCACTGTAATAATAGGAAAATAATTTTCCTTTCTGGGTCTCTTTGAGTTTAAACATTCCTTGCTTTATTTTTTCACACAATTGATCACAATGGCAAAATCCACCATTTCATTGGTTTTCCCCCCTTGGCAAGTCAAGTTGCATACACTTGACCCGAAGGCTTTCTTTCTTTATTATTTTTTTCTTTCACTTCAAAAACTCTATATGCTTATTTGATTACTCAATTAGCTGAACTATGCAGATTATTCTATTTTACTCTGCTTATAAAGTCTGCTCTAAGTCTAAAGTTCTCTCTCCTCTCTTGTTCAAACAAACAACTGGTTTGGTGAACCATGAAGAACAGTATTCCAGGTTGGGATTTTGAGACTGATGCATGTCTCACCAACCAAACAAAGCTCATAGGGTGTGTGTTATCTATCTCTATCAAAGCAGGATATATAATGTCCCTATTAACTTTCCTTGATTATAATTCTCTATATGGTCAATTATACAGGCCAGACCAAGAACTTGTACAGCTCCTATGGCAAAATGGGCAAGTAGTGAGGCACAACCAAACACATAGGAAGCCACTTGGGAATTCATCTAACTTGAGACAAGCGCAGAAAATTGATCACTTGGGAATTCATCTAACTTGAGACAGGCGCAGAAAACTGATCATTCAACATTAAGGTCTAGTGGTCCCTATGGAAACTCAAGCAACTTGGATCAAGAAGAGGCCACCCCATGGATCCAATTCCCACTTGAGGACCCATTGGAATAAGACTTTTGTTCAAACCTTTTATTTGAACTACCACCAACTTGTGAATTTGAATCTTACAAGCCAATCAAGCAATTGGAAGAGGACAAGTTTACCATTTTTTTTGCTTCTAGTACCCCCCATCATCCTACTACATCAAGTTCAAAACCACTACCACCTAACATGAAATCCTTATGTTGGAGATGAAGGAGGATTTGCTCCCAATGTTCAAGATAACAGGGAGGGGCTTGTTTTACTCATAGATGCCATTGAGAAGGCTGGTTATAATGGCTTTGGAAGTTGTTGACTACAATCCCAATCAAGTCAATTCTTTGAATCCATATTTTGTAACTCAATATTTTGTAATAATTCTTTGAATCCATATTAAACTGAAACAAATTATATATGCAGTCAAGTCAATTCATCTATATACTTAATAGTATTTAAACATATACTATAGTGTGGATGACAAACTTTAATTGTACTTTTGCTGCATGCCAACTCATTCCGTTGCATGAACAAACTGCTCCAACATGGAGTTGGTATAGGCAAATGAATTTAGGGGCATCAAATCACATGTGAAGCAAGAACAAATTGGCAGAACTCTAGTGAAAGACAGAGACACCAGGGTAGGCATCAATTTGGGAGGAAAAGGGAATGTGTTTGGGCTACAGGTTCTGTGCATCTACAGAACTATAGATCTATCTTTTATTTTTTGCAGTTTCTGTTCTTTTAAGGAGATAGGCTCCATTGTTTTTAGGTAAGAACCTTGGGGGAACCACACCACAAAAGCTAGCTATTGTAGTTTGAGAGCCCAAGGCCTTATAAATCCCATATTGGAATCCCATACTTCCAATGTGGGAGTCAAGTCCCATACCTTGCAATTGGATCCTAAAATAAGCTAAAAACAAATACCTTGCAAGTGTATGTAGAGTTGGTGCAAAGGCAAAGGGAATAAACTATAAAGCATGAACACCCACTCAAACTTAGCATACTTCTACCATCCATTACACTGCAGCCATACCAGGTGCTAAGGACTAGAGTGATTCAACAAAAAGGGGAACAAGTACAGTAGTCGTTGATCCAGGGCTTCTAGTTTCAAGTCCAAACCTAGCCCTAATGTGTCAAATATTAACTTTTTCCTTCTAAACATTAAATCCATACAAGTTTCAGTTAATATTAGATCTGAATTTTTTAAATTCAACCTAATAAAGAAATATATCTCAACACTTATCACCCGTGCCAGTGGAATAAAATTATACATGTTTTATCATTCAAAAATCAGTCAAACAAGGTTGAAAACAAAGATTTCAAAACACTTGTCATTCTATTCTATGAAAATTATTGAATTTAAATCCAAAAAAAAAAATAGAATGCAATATACATCACATAATAGCCATAATAGAACTAGACCAACATCATTGGTGAGAAGAGTACCTTGGGTAGTTTATTGAGAATGTGGAGCATCTAAGTGTAACTGAAATCAACAGTTTTGCTAGCTAGAGCATTGGGTTTATGTGGCCTTGTGCTGGGTATGGGATGCACACAGAAAAAAAGTAGAGACAAATCAATAAAAGTAGCAACTTAGCATAAAAAAACTATAAAACATGAACACCCACTCAAACTTAACATACTTCTACCATCGTGCACACAGGTACAACAACCCACAAAGAACACGAAGTTGACCTACGTACCTCACGGAGAAAGCTTTGAGCTTTGAGCACCCACGAGTGTTTCAGCACCCTAGTACCTAGCGGAGGAGTGTATAGGGTTTTCTTCGAGCCACAATTCCAAGAGCAGTGTAGGGGGTTCTGTGGGTTCAAGCGAGGGGTTTCCGGCAGTATTGAAAACAATGTGGGACAATGTAGGTGTCGAGGGAGCGATTTCCAGCAGATTTCAGGCGGGAGGAGAAAGAGAAGAGCGATTTCAAGCATGAGGAGAAAGAGAAGAGCGAGTGCAAGGTTTTCGAGCGCGCCGGTTGTGAAATGTCAACGTTTTAACTTATAAACATAACAACATCGGTTTTTTAAGGATAACTGATGTTAACTGAATATAGCTAACATCGGTTTTGGCAAAACCGATGTTAACATCAAATAGGTTACATCATTTTTTTTAAAAACCGATGTTAAGATCAACTCCTTAACATCGGTTTTCTCAAAACCGATGTTAACTCTATGAAGTTAACATCGGTTTTGCCAAAACCGATGTTACCATATTCATCCTAACATCATGTTAACATCGGTTTTTTAAATAACCAATGTTAACATGAAGTAGTTAACATCGGTTTTGCTAAAACCGATGTTAAGTAACTCCATTTAATTACAAAAATGTCACCGCGCTTTTGTTAACATCAGTTTTCGAAATAACCGATGTTAATGGAGCGATGTAGAAAGCCTTTTTTTAGTAGTGTTTCTTCCTATAATTCATAAAGAGTTATTATTTTATAAATATAATAAAAATTTTAAAAAATAAAAAAAAGATGTTTGATAATGGTCTCGCATGCGTTTGTCTAGATCTATCATCACTATTAGAAAATACACTTTCTACATCAGTTATTTATGACTTTATACATCGGTTTTTAACCGATGTTGAAAGTATTATTGTTAACATTAGTTTTTTACAATCGATGTTAATGTAAAATTTACAACATTGATTATCTAAAAAAATGATGTTATATAATACGAATTACACCAAAAAAAGTGTATGAATGTTGATAGTTGACATCGGTTTTTATACAAAATCGATGTTAACTTATAAGTTAATAATGTAATACCAATGACAAGAAAATAAACTTTGTTTGAAATAAACAATTATTGTTTCCCAATTATTCTTGAAGGTTCCTAAGATTATCATGGACATACAGTGCATGACGTAATAGCCGCACTCAGTTCCCAATTATTTTTTGTGTCTTTAGGCTAAGCGCGAGTTTGCTGCACTTAGCCCATGAATAACATTTTATAAGTAGCGCTAAGCTCAGCCTACTACGCTAAGCACCCAGTCAAAATTTTAGTTTTATTTTTCTATTTTTGTTGAAACTAACATATGCTAATCTCTTGTGTTTTATCTTATATTTTGCAGATGGCATCTAAGAAAAGAAAGGCTCCTTCTACACATTCACAAGTCAGATATGATTGATGTGCCATCATTTTCTTCTATTTTCTAAATCCTTTTTGCACCATTTTAATTTTTGATTGGTCTTAATTGTCAATTAATTAGGCAGTTTTATTATTTGGGCTCATTTAGCTAATTTGATGTTTTTAATCTAATTTCAGGAATTAATGAAACATTGGGCTTAATCCGGATTTTGGTTGTGGACTTGAAGAGGGCAAATAAAGCCGCGCTTACCTTAGTTAATTTCTAATTAGGAAATTTCGCAATTTTATTTTATGTTGTTCAGTGTTTATTTCGTTTTGGGCCAGAGTATTGTAATAGGGCCCAGTGACTTTGAGTGACCCTTTTTAAATAGCTGCCTTGGGATTCGTGTAGGGCATTCTATTCTGCTAGGCTATTTTCATTATTCAGAGCTTTGGTTTTAGGTTTTCACGTTTTTCTGTTCCCTTGTTACAGTTTTCGTTCTTAATGCAAATTTCTGTTTTCTGCTTCTAATTACGAGTTCATTCTTGCTTCTTCTTCTACGTTCATTTACGTTTCTGTTCATTTACGTTTCTTTTCATTTACGTTCTTGTTCATTTACGTTTCTGCTTCATGTTTCATTTGCGTTTTCTGTTTGAATCCATGGAAAGCTAGATTTTCTGGTGTTGTTTCCTTTTGAGGACGAAGCCCAACTCTCTTTGAGGTTTCGTTTGTAATGTGGTTTCCTGGCAGTTTTCCCTTCACCAGTTATCCCAATTTCGTGAATATTAATCAGTGCACGCTTCGTGTTCGATTAATTGCCTCTGAGCCTAACTTGCGTTCATGCTTAATGGACGAAGGGCTAACTGGTGTATGTGGTGCCTAATCACGTATTGAAAACCCTAAGTTGATTTTCGCTTAGTAAATTGAAATAGGGTTGGATTAAGTGGTTGACTGTTAGGGACGAATTCTCCATAACCCAGGATAAGAGAGTGGCTTCTGAATCAGAGGAAACAACCCGTTTTTAATATTAGTAGTTTCGTATTCCATTTTATTTATTCTGCTCTTTAATTACCAAACAACCAAACCCCCCCCCCATCGTTACTGTTACTGCAAGTATATTATGAACATTTGGCTTGTCACTGCTCGTTGGGAAACGACCTAGGATCACTTCCTAGTTACTGCATTTTCATGTTTATTTGATTCGGGTACGGCCTCGATCAATGATCGATCTAGATTCACCTTTCAAGAAGCTTGGGAGAGATATACCGATATTATGGTGCCTAGGAAACTACTACCAGAGAGAAATGTAGTAGTATATTACACTGAGTTTGATGAGTTCAAGGAGGAACTCGAGAGAAGACACTGGGATGAGGAGCTGACTAGTTTTGTTGATGGCAGCATCGATGTTGCCATTGTGAAGGAATTTTATGCGAACCTCTATGACCCTGAGGATAAATCACCTAAGAAGGTGAGGGTGAGAGGTCATTTGGTGAAATTTGATGAAGATACTCTTAATACCTTTCTGAAGACCCCAGTGATTATGGAAGAGGGGGAAACTTAACCAAAAGTAAAAGCGATAATTAAAAGTGCACAATGGAAATTAAAGAGTGTAGGGAAGAAGAAGACAAACACAAGAATTTATACTGGTTCGGCAACAACCCGTGCCTACATCCAGTCCCCAAGCAACCTGCGGTCCTTGAGATTTCTTTCAACCTTGTAAAAACCTTTACAAGCAAAGATCCACAAGGGATGTACCCTCCCTTATTCTCTTTGAACAACCAAGTGGATGTGCCCTCCACTTGAACTGATCCACAAGAGATGTACCCTCTCTTGTTCTCAGTTGCAACAACCCAAGTAGATGCACCCTCTACTTGTACCACAAAGGATGTACCCTCCAATGTGTTAAGACAAAGTTCTCAGGCGGTTAGTCCTTTGAAACTTTGTAAAGGGGAAACAAAAGATATCTCAGGCGGTTAGTCCTTTGAAATCTTTTGTTTAAGGGAAAGGGAAGAATCAAAAGAATTCTAAGACTGTGTCTTATTGAATTCTTTGAAAAGGGAGAAGGGAGACATAAAAGAATTCAGGCGGATAGTCCTTTGTTCTTTTTCAAAAGGGAGAAGAGAGACACAAAAAGAATTCAGGCGATTAGTACTTGTTGAATTCTTTTTGGCAAAGGGAGAAGAGAATGAAAAGATATAGCACACTTTTCTTTTCTGTGAAAGAACAAGTTTTGGAAACCAGAAAACTTAGAAAGCTTTTGGCAAAGGAAGAAGAAGAAAGATGAGTATCAAAGGTTTCAAGATTTCTCAAAAGTTGTTCTAAAAAGTTGTAAAAGTTATTGAAATGCAAGTCAAGGTCTTGCTTTTATAGACTCTTCATGTCTTGTCAAGAAAACCATCGGAAGAGTTATAACCTTGAGAAAAATCCTGAAAACCATAGGAAGAGTTACATCTCTTGACTTTTTATTCAAAACTTGTCACTGGTAATCGATTACCAAAACCATGTAATCAATTACACAAAGCATTTTGTAAAAGGATGTGACTCTTCACAATTGAATTTGAATTTTCAACGTTCAGATACACTGGTAATCGATTACCAATATATTGTAATTCTTTGAAAAGGGAGAAGGGAGAAGGGAGAAGGGAGACACAAAATAATTCAGGCATCATTATAAAGATGGATATGAATGTGGGGTACCTCATATCCCACCAGATCTCTCTTACTGCACAACATGATTCATCCAGACTTGGATTCCCTGCCTTGATCACAGCTCTATGCAAGGCCAGAGGAGTCCAATCAGATTCTAAATCCCTGGAGAACCTGAGCCCTACCATTAACTTGGCATATATTAAGAAGAATTGTTGGAATCTAGATGATCCAACAGTGACATTTAGAGGGCTGAGGAAGGCCAGGGGTAAGAGATCAGAGGTCGCCACTACTTCAGCAACACCAGAGACAACAACTCCTTCTTCTTCCATAGCTCTAGCACCTCTTATTTCGACTCCGGCACAGACTCCAGTCATTCCTGCTCTATCTACTCAGATACCACTTCATGCTCCATCTACTCAGATACCACTTCCAGCTCCTTTATCTTTTGGACCCTCGGATTTTTTATTTACACCACATATGCTTCATTCCATGCTCCAGAGCTTACACATGGGGCAGACCATTATCATGCAGAGCCTTCAGGGCTTGGGCCTGCCATCCATCATGAGCATGGATAAGTTTGACACGCAGGTGGCCTGGCTGGGAGCCCAGCCTTCTCCTTCTGGAGGGGGTAGGGCCTCTGCAGCCCAGGAGCCTGAGCCAGAGGAGCCAGCAGCAGCAACAAAAGGGGAGGATGAGCTCACCCATCCTGAGCCATTTTATTATGATGCAGATGTACACAGGGCTCAAGAGGAGGAGACTTCCACAGACTAGATTCCAGAGCCAACTCCAGCACCCATACCTGATGATTCCATGCCATCTGCACCAGCATCTGAGCTAGAGCAGCCTATCTCTCAGGATTCACTAGCTGCTCAGGTGTTGGATCTTAATGAGCATGCATAGGAGCAATCACAAGAGCAGGACATTTAAATTTGTGCATTCTGAACAATTTAGTTTATTTCAGTTATTTTATGATTTATGTTCAGTCATTTAAATTTCAGTCTTTATGTTTCAGTTCTTTAAATTTTAGTTATTTAAATTTCAGTTGTAGTGTAGTTGTTTGACTACTTGTACAAAAAGCTTGTTTGAACAGTGAACTGGTTGAATTTGATATGCAGTGGATTGTTTTGTATGAAATGAGTGTTTGTGAATGAATTGATTGAGCAAATGTATGAATTGAGTGGATTGGAATGATTAGATGTTTGTTTTGATCAAGCTTGCAACCATTAGAAGAGAATAAGCATGTGATTGGAAGTATGACTGAAAATGTTAATCAGTTTGTCAGATTGATTGTGAAGGAATGCATTGACCGTATCCCGGTGAGAGTGTGATCCTTAAATTTTGAGAGAAATGACTATAATTTAGTACTGATTTTTGCATGAATCTCCAAAGTATGGACTGAATGCATGAAATTGAGGATGATGAAGGTCGTGTTTGATTGTGATAGCCACTTAGCCAAAAAGCTGACCACGTGCTTGAATGATTTATCCCTTGCACCTAGTTTGAGCTAAATGAATTATTGATTGATTGAACCCTAAACCTATACAGTGTTATCTCCTGCTACCTTGTATTAAGTTGTAGGAGAGCATCATCCACAAGAAGTGTGGTTCAAGGTAAATTTGTTCCAAATTTGGGGGAGATACTGGGTAAGAATCGAAATGGTCAAAGTAAATAGCATACACACACTATTTTTGTATTTACACATATTGTTTCTGTGTTAAAAAAAAACAACTATAAGTACAAATGAAATTAATAAGTGTGTATGTTGTAATTCCATGAATGAAAGCTGAGTGCCTAAATAAAAGGCAAGTATGGGGTGGGAATGAATGAAAAAGTGAAGGTTTATCTATGGATGAATGCTCTCCTAGAACCTAAGCTTTTGAATCCTAGAAAAACCATGATTTGTTGGCAGCCTAACCCCATTACAAGCCTAGAAAGTCCTTCGGATTCATTTTGTATGTTCATTGTTGTATGATATGAGATGAAATGCAAAGGTTGGGACTTGTGTTAGTTGTTTATGATGGAATGAGCCTAAACACTTGAGCTTGAGTGAAACAATGACTGTGAGGTTTTGGTTGATGATCCTTCCTTGATTTCTGTCATCCTTATTAGCTTATTTCAGTTGTGACTCCAATGTGTATGTTCCTATCTTTGAAAAGTTGCATGTTTGTGAAAAGCAATTGATTAAAGCATTCCATGATATTCAGTTCATATGGTTCAATTTCTCTGTGAAGCAAATACCATTTTTTTGAGTGACCATTGTAGTTTGTCACTTGAGGACAAGTGAACTGTTCTTTCTTTGCTTGAGGACAAGCAAAACTGTAAATTTGGGGGAGTTTGTTAGTCGTCTTATACGACTAACTTTTGTATAGAAAACATTTTCCAAAATTTGTATAGTTCCCCAATTTATGGTTATTTTGTAATAATTTTGTAAATAAATCTTGTTTTATTGCTAAAGCGATCTCTAGAATATTTCCATTGGATTTAATGATGAAATCTGTGTAATTTCAGGTTAAAAAGAGGTTAAGTCGTGAAGTGCTAAAAGCTCATCAGTTAGCCTAAGCGCGCATCCATCGCTAAGTGCAGCTTCAGCACGCTTAGTGCGATAAAAGAATCTGGTAGAGCATTAGTATCAAGGTCACGCGCTAAGCGCGAGATCAGTGCGCTAAGCGCAGTAGTTGTCTTCAACCAGGCTCAGCGCATGGCTGACGCTAAGCTCAAATCCACTTACTCGTGCTAAGCGCGAGGGTGGCGCTAAGCGCAATGTCGCAGATTCAGAGCCTATTTAAAGCCTATCTTATGCAGAATTAGGGTACGTAATGAGGAGACAGCTTTTGCAAAGAATTCCAAAGAACACCACAGTGCCTATTTCAAGAAAAGAGCTCTTAAGGCAGCAAGAGGAGCAGCTTTTGCAGAGAAGACCTAGGATTTGTAATTAGAGAGAGATTAGTGAGTTGTAGAGTGATTGTGAAATGTTGAGAAGAGGAGGAAGGATCCCCCTTATTGTGTAAGGAGCAGTTATTCTCTACTCTTAATCTCATTATTGTTAGGGTTTTTCTGTAATGGCTGGCTAAATACCCTTATTGGGGATTTCTAAGGAACAACTAATGTAATTACTTTATATCTAATTGATTGTGTTTTCTGTGTTCAATGCTTCTTTCAATGCTTAAAGATTGCATGCTCTTGTACTGCTGCCTTAGAACTTGATGGAAGTAGGATTGAAACTTAGTCTAAAATAAGGGATCTACGGATTAAGTTTTGGTTTTAAATATACTGTTATAATAATGTTGTTTGGTCTGAGTCTAGTCCAATAAGAGGGATCTAAGGACAAAGCTTAGGTTAAATTAGTCTAAACTTCCGCAAGCTATTTTAGCTGAGCCTAGTCCAGCAAGAGGGATCTGAGGACGAAGCTTAGTTTTAGTTAGTCTTAACCTACGAGAGCTGTCTAAATTAAGCCTAGTCCAACAAGAGGGATCTGAGGATGAAGCTTGGATTGATTCAGCCTAACTAGGGATCGAGGTTTAGTAATTTAGGGTACAACATAGAATACAAAAGCATGATTGATTAGAGAAACATCTTTATATACATCAGCTTGTTTGTTAGAAAGACCCAACACTTTTACCTACTGCTGTCAATAATATTTACTTGCATTTTTACTGTTTTTAGCTTAGACTTAGTTTAAATCTGTTATAAACCATCAATTATCAATGTTTCTTTCAACAACGCCTTATTTCTGAATTTAACCCTAACTAATACTAGTTCCCTGAGTTCGATACTTGAATTTATCCGTTTTAATTTTAAATATTTGACGATCCAGTGCACTTTCTGGCGAATAGGATTTCCCTTGAACATGTTTGTATGAAGAAAAATTGGACCATAAAGTAACTACAAGGGAAATCCAACATAAGTCTCCACCCTCTAAACTGCCAAGTAATAGATTATGAAGAGAAGATAAGAAAGAAATTTACATGTCTACTCCCATGCAAGTCCAAGACATTTTTAAAATTAATAACTAGTTTTTGATAAAAATAAATATAGCCAATTCAAGAACTTTTTGTAGATTAAATTTGGTGAGAATTGTTATATTAAGAGAGTAATAAAAGAATCAAGGACCTTAGAGAAAAATTATGGGTTACAATACAAACTAGCCCTGCTATAACCACTTCCTTTTTTTTCTAAGTACACTTCCTATGCTCTTCTTTCTCTATATGGTCACACTCCCACCCCCCCCCCCCCCCCCCCAAAAAATATTCCCCCTCTCTTTCATTAGAATTCTTCTTCTTTCACTCCATTTCTTACTCCAATTTGATATCTTGCTTTAATCTTCCTTTCCCCCTCACTTTCTTGATTTTATTGATTTGATAGCTTTATTCTATTGTCACAAAATTAGGGAAAATGCTTACAAGTTTCAGATCTCCATACATAGTTTGCACATGTTGTGTAATTTGGTTAGAGGTTCAAGAGGTGAGACATAGACACATTAGAATGCTTTCTTTGTGTGTCGCTTTATTGAGATGATTGTCTTTTTAGATTTTGAAATAAATGCAAAATGTTTTTTCATTAAAATTTGAAAAATACTTTTTGAAGAAAAAAATAACTTTCAGATAAGTACTTTCTAGAACACAAAAATTTAAATAGTATTCCAAATTGTACTTCCTAGAACTTAATGTTGTGTATTACATAATGTTTAAATTTCTATATTCTGAAAAGTATTTTCCAAAATACAAAAATTTAAACATCATTCTAGAATCTACTTTCTGAAATAATAAGGATATTTTAGGTATATAAATTATTTATGATAGTAAGGGAGGTGTGCTAAATAAATAAGAAGACTAGATATAGCAAAAGCCTATAAGTTTCTCCAATAGGGTTTGCCACTTTGAATCTACATGGCCATAAGGCCCAAACATAGTAGTCAACTTAAGTTAGGTACCAGGTAATTGTTTAGTCCAGTATAAGTATAAAAGAAATTACATTATCAACTAATTAAAAAATATTATTAATATACTTTTAAGATAATTATTATAAAAGGAATTAACATATATATATATATATATATATATATATATATATATATATATATATATTAGTTTGTAATTAAATTAACCATATTATAAAAACTTTTTACAACATGAGGACATATTATTTTCTCATAAAATTTTACCTTGAATTGAATGAATTGTTTTTTTAAGTTTATTTGCTGTTAGGAATACAGTGATGTCATAGAAAAAAAAACTTGATTTTAAGAAAACAGACTTGAATATGTTTTTTATTATTCATAAATAATAGGATTTTTGTTTTGGTTCATAGTAATTTTTTATATTTCGTTTTTAGTTCTAAAATTTGTTAAAAATTTTCATTAGAGTTAAAAAAGTTTTTATTTATCAACAATATGTTACTTTGTTAGTTTTATTATAATTTTTCGTCAAAGAGATTCAAACTCACCATCTCTTCTCTCCTTTCTTCACCCTTCTTATATCTCCTTAGAGTTAAAAATATTTAAAAATATTGAGATCAAAATAAAAAATTAAAAAAATCAGTCATTTATATAAAAACAAAAAAAACATATTTAAAAAAAAACATTTCAATCAAAATATTTCCATTGTATCCCTATGACTGAAAATGGAGAGTGGTGCAGTGGTGCACACTGCACGTTAGGAGAAGTGAATAGAATCCAGCTAAGGCGCGAAGCACGGAAGCAGTGGTCCAGAAAGAGAAAAGAGAATATTAGATGCTCGATCAAAATCTCAAACCAATAATTATGTAACATAAATAACCTAATATTTTTATATTCATTAAGATTCTTTAAATTAAAGAATAACATAATTAATTATTAAGTATATATTTAATTTAATAAATATTTCTTTAATTATATATATGTTTCATGATTATTCATTAAGGTTATGAATGACTTAATAATCGTGAATCACCTAATAATTTTTTGGGAGAGAGGTAGCAAGTGCAACGGCACGAAGAGTGAACATGGAACCACGTCAAACAACAGACTCGCACGCACATAACATTGCTTCCTTCGTTCACACACGTCGCCCATGTGGCTAATTATTCGATATTAATTTTGGAATACGCGTATGTGGTTGTGGTCCCTCAGATTGAGACTCGTGTGGGGTGTGTGTGATGATTACAGATATTACGAGATCATGTTAAAGATCACACGGTTGGCATTTCAGACTTGCCATCACGTACGGATGATCCTTTATTTGTGTTTCTCATTCTTCAAGCCTAACTACTCTTCTTTCATAATTCATATCATTCGTTTCAATCATTTTCTTCTTATAATGGCTTGTTGGGTTGGGACATTAGTCTATTTTCTGCTTTATATAATACAGAAGTTTATTTGAAAAATTCTTAAACTACTATTTAGAATTTTGAACTAAATTTTGGCCAAAACAAAATAGGAATGTGTATGAGTACTGTGTTCACACTGCAGCTATAACTTAGGTTTGATTTTTTAGATTTTCCTTGTTAGTTGTTACTAGGTAATGTGTAATATGTAAATTGCACTATAAATTCTTGTATGATTAATGATATTTTTTTTACTTTACTTAGAGACGTGTTTTTTTTTTCTTAATCTAGGTATAAACTCAATGCATAGTGGGTGAGTTACAAAGATAACGTACATTATTTTTTAACGCAAGCATAATACAATTTTTCTTAATCTAGGTATAAACTCAATGCATAGTGGGTGAGTTACAAAGATAACGTACATTATTTTTTAACGCAAGCATAATACAAAAAGGTTACATTTGATGGCATAAGTGAACATTTTATATATCACAACTTAGAGCAAGATTACAACAAAACAAATACACCACCAACAACAAAAAAAGTGTAAAGAGGGTCCTAAGGATATGTCATGGAATAAGGAGTTTGGTTGGGCTAGATAGAAGATGACATTCAATTTATTAAATACCCATTATAACATCACCACAAAATTTTGAAGGTGAATTAACACAGCAAAAGAGTTTGAGTAATGTCCTCAATATTTTTGTTTATGTTTCCTTCCAACAAGATTTTTTTGTTGAGTTGCATGTGAGGATAACTAGATGGATACATGATCAGAGTGAAATCATAAATGAATTGTCACTACACAAAATACAAATTACCTTATTGAGATATGTCTTCATTTATGATATAAAATTTTGGATAACTTGGAATGATTTTTTGTTAAATAAATCTAGAAAAATCATCAATAAAGATAGCATAATACCTATATCCTACGAAAGATTAATTTAAATTAAATGGGCAAGACAGTGAGGGAAATAACTAAATTCTACTGATATCTATGGTTCTCACTTTGGACCCATATGCAATAATGATATAATATGTGGGGTTTTGAGTGATGATAAGTTTGGGGAAAAGGAGAGATTACTAGTTAAGTAGGTGATAAAAGGCACCAGAATCGAAAACATAATGTCCGCATTAGGCGTAGAATGAGAAAGTGTCGAATTACCAATATGAACAATAATGGCGAATAAGGGAGCTTGTAAAACTACTTTAAATTTGAAATATGCCTTGTACTTATTTTTAGATTCAACCTTTAGCTCTAAAGTTGAGGTCAAAGATTGAGAAAATTAGTAATCTTGCTTGAGAAACCATACAAGGAGTAGCGCCAATCAATGGTATTTCCATTTACCGGCAAATTTATTGTACAGGACTTATTTTAGAAACAATTTATCAAATAGGGTTCGTTTTAAAACAAATTACAGGCAGGGTCTGTTATGGACGTGGATGCCGTCATTGCTGCCGGCGGGAGAGCTTGTACCGCCATTGGCAACAGCGGCCTCAATGCATACCGTCATTCTTCCTGGCGGGACATGGTGACTAGGAGAGAGATGGGCACCCATCCTGCCATTCGTCCTGGCGGGACATGGCTGACGAGGAGAGAGGGAGCCATGCCGCCACTGGTACTGGCAGGACATGCCAACGTGGGCAGTCCTGTCACTGCCTCCTGCGGAACACGTTGAAGGCTTCAAGGCTTGTAGGCTTGCAGTGTTTAGAAGATAGGTAGGCTTGCAGGCTTGCAGTTAGGGTTTGCAGTTCTGAAAAGCCTACTATATTGCATGTGAACGTTAAAAAATTTTGAACGTTGGGGTTAAGTTTTCAGCTATAAAAAAAAATGGTTGAAGTTCATTGTTTACACTTACATTTCTCCACCTTATTGAGTTCTCTTTCTCTTTCTTTCTTCTGTGTGAGAGCTTATTGTGCTTGCGTGCTCATGGTTCAAATTTCTTTCAAATTTGGTGCTTGTTGTTGTTGTGCTTCCATCCTTCAAGTGTGCCCTTACTCTTATCTTGGACATAAATTCCTGGTAAGTATTTTTAAAGTAAATCTGTTAATATATATTATAAGTTTTAATTAGTTAGTATTAAGAAATATTCTAAGTTAGTTAGTATGTAAATAGTAGGTTAGTTATTATTATCAAAAGTTCTAAGTTTAAATTAGTTAGTATCAGTAGGTATTTTTTTTACGTATTAATATATATTCCAATGTTAGGTTAGTTAGTATGAAAATATTATTTGGTTAGTTAGAATGAAAATTTTATTTAGTTATTGTATATATTGTTAGATATTATTTGGTTATTGTATATAGTTATTGTATATATTTGGTTGTATATATTTGGTTGAAAATAATATTTGGCTGAAAATATTATTTGGTTACTTAGTATGAAAATATTATATATTTGTTTAGTTAGTATAAAAATATTATGTGTATATATATATATATATATATATATATATATATATATATATATATATATATATTTAGTTGTTGTATATATTCTTAAATTTTATATATGTGATATTAGCTTTTGTAGTATTAGGTATATATTTAGACGGATGATACTTTAGCCTAATAAATATATATACATGCATGATACTTTAGGATGACACACGTAATATTAGATTTTTTAGTATTAGGCACAAGTTAATATTAATTTTAGGTATATATTTGTAAATTTTAGACACACGTAAATTTTTAGTTTTTGTAATATTAAATATTTGACACTTAAATAAATAATTGTAATATTAGACACTTGACACACGTAAATTTATCTTTTTAGTATTATAATTTTGTATTTTAAATAAATGAGTTGATAATTTAATATTATTTGAGTTAATTATTTTTAGTTAGAATTCTATATATATTATTTGTTAGTTTTAATTTGTAGGTTAATATTATTTGTTTTAGAAAATTTACGTGATTAAATATATGATACATTGTACATTATATTATTTTTGTATATATATTGTTGAAATGATTTTTTGCATTTCAATATTTGTTTGTATTATAAATAATTTGTTAGTCCATATTTTATTCAATTATTTATTTGTTAATTGTAGAAAAAAAATTACTAATAAATTAAAGTTTTCTTCACATGTATTTTAATTTATGTATAGAATATATTAAAAATTGGTCAGTTTGATTTTTTACAAATTTATTGTTATATATTTAAAGTTTACTAATAAATTAAAGTTTTCTTCACATGTATTATATTTTATTTTGTAGTAGCAATGGCATCTTCATCATCATGTTAATCACATATCAACATTAAGTCTGGCCCCATCGATACTGATGTATTATGGATGCAACCTAAGCATGTTGTTTCAGAACATGTTTGGAATGGGGAAGAAGAAAGGAAATTACATATCAGACGAGTTGTCCCCACGTATCAAGGGGAAGAACAAATTCCAGAGCAAATTTTTCCTTTTCTTCAACAATCTGGTTTCGGCTGGATTATCAAGATGAGATACTTAAAAATAAATGTCTCATTAATTAGTGCTCTGATAGAAAGATGGAGGCCGGAAACACATACGTTCCACATGAGATGCAGAGAGTGTACTATTACTCTACAAGACGTCTTTGTATTGTTAGGTATAAGTGTGGATGGTTTACCATTAATCGGTCCAACAAATCTTGATTGGGCTGATTTATGTGAGGAATTATTGGGAGTCAGACCACAAGAAGATGAAATTAAAGGTAGTGTGGTTAAATTAAGTTGGCTGGCTCACCATTTTGCACAAATAAATAATGACGACGACGAAGAACAAGTACGAAGGTTTGCCCGTGCATGGATACTGAGATTCATTGGAGGTGTCTTGTTCGTTGACAAAACCAGTAATAGAGTTTCGCTAAGGTACCTTCAATTTTTACGTGACTTTGAAGAATGTGGCAGATATGCATGGGGAGCTGCCGTACTTGGTTTTCTATACAGAGAGATGTGCAGTGCCACCGATTATAAAACTAAATCAATCGGAGGTATGTGCATCTTACTACAATTGTGGGCATGGGAACGATGTCCAACCTTGGCTCCAAAGAGGACTCCTTCCCAAGTAGAAAATACACCACTGGGGCACAGGTCAGTCTTTTTCAACAGCGTCTTTCATTTCAATAGAATAAATGGTTTTAGGGTATATTAAATTTTATTCTTTGTAGGTGGCTGCGACGTGGAAACCAACATATCGGCAATGATGATGTGAAAGTTTTTCGTCGCAAGTTAGATATTATGAAACGTCATGAGGTAAGAACCATGCTATTGTATTTGTAAAATAAAAAATTATATGTCTTATTTTACTACATTGTTCACAACTATGTTGTTATATGCAGTTTGTGTGGGAGCCTTACGCATCAACCGTTATATCATTGTTGCCTCCCGTTTGTTTAGTCGGAAGTCTCGCGTGGTACGCGGTGGTGCCACTAATTTGTTTCCAAGTTATTGAGTGGCACCAACCGAACAGAGTGTTGAGACAATTTGGGATGCAACAACCAATTTCAGAGTCTCCTTCACAACCCTTAAACATTCATGGCATAACATTAAAAGGGAAACATGACGAAAATTGGGGGCAATTGTTCGCCCCAATGATTCATCAGTGGAATAATCGTCATGCATTTAGGGTCGACGCTTATCCCCGACAAGAAGGCCTATTGAGCTTTAACTCGGACTACATGGTCTGGCATAGGCGAAAGACAAAGATGTTTGTTGACCCACAAAATGCAAAGACGACTACATTGGTATTTTTTAATTTTTTTGAATATTTAACTTGAACTTTTTTTTAATGATGGCCATTAATTTTCTGACCCTTATAATTGCAGGCTGAAGTTGCAGAGACATTACAATACATGGTGTCTCCTCAAGGGAGGAATACATGGACAGTTGATGATCTCATGCCTTATGTGGAAAAAATTACAATTTTATCCGAAGAGCAAGAGAGAGTCATTGAGCCAGTGTCACATGGTCCCGCATCAGAGCGTCAATTTCCCGCACAACAGTTTCACATACTTCAGTCAAGTGTTGTAACTCGGGGCATAGACAGACGAAGGGATACTGTTGAAGTGGAAGACTATTCCCAACAAATGGCGGAGCGTGGCCATGGAATGTATTACACGCCACAAACATTTGCTGAGTATCCGACACAAATGTATCAGTATCCTTTTCAGGGTCATCACACTGATACTTCTGCAAGCCAGCAATCGTTCGGTGGTGTTGTGGAAACACAAACTCATTTTTCATGGCCCACAATGACCCCTTCACAGCAATATCATGGCCCAATTCCAACATCTAATGCCCTATTAGGAACACAATGGAATGTACCGGGACAAATACCTAATACGGGTGACTTATTCGGTGTTGATTTGCGTCACGCATTTTCTGCGGAGGCTGACGAAGAAGAAGCAGGGAGGCATCGGGGCAGAAGAAATCCTGATCGCCAAGCACGACGATGGGATCAACCATGTGGCACATCCTCACGGCATCACGGACACCAAAATGAATGATTTGCATGTCTCCGTTTATTAAGGCTTTGTTGTATATTTGTCATTTGAATTTCACACGTAATTTAGTTTATTAAGGCTTACTCATGGATACAATTTATGTCGCGTATCAAACTATAATAATCAATGAACCCTAAACCAAATAACTAAGGTAGCCAAAAGGAAAAAAACTAATGTTTCTAAGTAACGATGAACATCAATGTGAACTAAACCCTAACCCATAAAACATAAAAACTAACCCTTAACCCTTAAAATAAAAAACCTAACCCTAACCCCTAAAATATAAGCAATTAGCCCTAAAATGTTCATAACTAAACCCTAACCCATAAAATATAAGCACTTAGCCCTAAAATGTTCAGAACTAACTTGTAACCCTAAAATAAAAAAACTAACCCTAACCCTAAAAATATAAGCACTTAGCCCTAAAATGTTCAAAACTAACCCCTAACCCTAAAATAAAAAACTAAGCCTAACCCTAAAAAATAAAAAAACTAAACCCTAACCCTTAAAATAAAAAACCTAACCCTAACCCCTAAAATGTTGACAACTAAACCCTACTCCTAAAATAAAAAACTAAGCCTAACCCTAAAAAATAAGAACTAAACCCTTACCCTTCAACTAAAAAACCTAACCCTAACCCCTAAAATATAAGAACTTAGCCCTAACCCATAAACTATAAGCAATTAGCCCTAAAATGTTCAAAACTAAACCCTAACCCTTACAATATAAAAACTAAACCCTAACGCTTAAAATAAAAATAACTAATGTTGGTAACTAACGATCAACACCAATGTCACTCAATCTCGATTGATCCACTCCATTTATTTCAACTTCTAAATGTAATTTTATTTCATTAGAAGTACACATTAAAAAAAGTAATTTTATTTCAACTTCTAAATGTAATTTTATTACCCTAAAAAATAAGAACTAAACCCTTACCCTTCAAATAAAAAACCTAACCCTAACCCCTAAAATATAAGAACATAGCCCTAACCCCTAAAATAAAAAAATTAGCCCTAACCCTTAAAATAAAAAAAGTTAGCACTAACCCCTAACAAATAAGAACTAAACCCTAACCCCTAAAAATAAGAACTAACCCCTAACCCCTAAATAATAAGACCTAAACCCTAACCATTCAAATAAAATACTTAGCTCTAACACTAAAATAAAAAAAATTAGGTCTAACCCCTAAAACATAAAAACTTAGCCATAACCCTTAAAATAAAAAAACAAACTCTAACCATTAAAATAAAAAAAACTAAACCCTAACCCTTAAAATAAAAAACTAAACACTAACCCTTAAAACATAAAAAGTAAACCCTAATCCCATAACCATACCTTTTAAACCCCTAACACTAAAATATAAAATCTAAACCCTCAACCATAAAATATAAAAACTAAACACTAAATTCTTAACCCCAAACCCTAAACACTCAATTTTTAACCCTAAACCCAAACCCCTTAACCCTAAACCCTTAAATCCAAAATTCTAAACACTAAAACCTAAGGCTTAGACCCTAAACACTAAACCATAATACTTAAACACTAAACCATAATGACTAAGTCCATAGTTTGTCATTCTAACTAACGATCAACACCAATGTCACTCAACCTCGATTGATCCACTCCATTTATTTCAACTTCTAAATGTAATTTTATTTCATTAGAAGCACACATTCAACAAAAAGTAACTGACGATTTCATTGAAGACCAACAAGTAAATACATTGAACAAAACCTAAAGCAATACAAGTCAGTCATGTAACATACAAAAATCAATTAAATGAATTACTCTCACGGTCAGATTGCATTGGACATCGGCGCCTATTGTGCCCTTCAGCTCCACATCTACTACATTTTTGTCGGTGGTCAGATGGTTCGACCCAATCCATCTCATTCCTTATCCTTGTTGATTTTGGCCGACCTTTCGAACGAATTGTAGTTGGGTCAGGGATTAGTGCCCATGCCTCATCAGAAGGAGGAATTGCCGCTTCATTCCCAAGAGGCCACCACTGTGCGGAGTATGCTTTTAAGATGTGCTCATTGGTGTAAACAACATCTATATATTGATAGTAGTTCATGCTCACGTAATCACAAGCTGCAATAATGTGTGAACATGGATAGTGAAGCGCAGAATACCTTCCGCATTGACAATAATGGCCATTCAAGTTAACTGCCCACTTTTGTCCGCCACGTTGCATTATAGGATTGAAGGTCTCCTCTACTTCAAACCTTGTCGAGTGGATATCATACACGCGAACGATGTGCGAACAAGCTTGTTCTTGATTTTTCCTAAGTTCTGTAACAAGCTTAGAACAATAAACTTGGCCTTCTCTTAATTGTCTTTGGACTTGGCGACCACGATCAACAAAGTACTTTCGGCACCTACTATATATTGACTTGACCAACCCTGTTATTGGAATGTTGCGACAATCTTTCAACACCTTATTCACACATTCTGATAGGTTGGTTGTCATGTGACCATATCGTCGTCCAGATGTATCGTAAGCCATGCTCCATTTTTCCTTTGAAATGCGATCAATCCATCTTGTTATGGCTGGACTCAATTAACGAAATTTTTCTAAGTTTTGATCAAACACATGCTTGCAAGGAGTGTACGCTGCATCAAATTTGTTATCATCAAAAGTTGTACGTAGACATCAAACTTAAATTAAATTAATGTATAAAATAAACCTTACCCAATTTCTTGAACATCTCTTTTTGTTTCGCGTTGTTGAATTTGCGATTGAAATTACTGGCTATGTGTCGGACGCAGTACACATGATAACCGTGGGGAGGTTGCCAACCAAGATGTTCGTTAGCGACAACAGACTTTATACTCGCGTGATGATCAGATATTAGACAAATTTCATTCTTATCTGTGACGTGTTCATGCAAGTGGGCCAAAAACCATGACCATGTTGTTAGCGTCTCGCCTTCGACCACGGCGAATGCTAGAGGAAGAACACCACCATTTCCATCTTGCGATGTGGCCATTAACAGGGTCCCACGGTATTTTCCGTATAAATGTGTGCCGTCAACTTGTATGATTGGCTTACAGTACTTAAAAGCCTCTTTGCATTGACCAAATG
>NC_038245.2:21262937-21270226 GCF_000004515.6 Glycine max | reverse complement strand
AACTTGCTAAGCTTCGTCATGGTCTTGTGTCATAGTCATATTTAGACATGTGTGCGGTCCACCCCATTGAGTCACTTTCCATGCATCAGTTTTTTTGGATAAAATTGCCCTCATATAAAAAGGGCAAGGAGACTCTTCGGTGTTGTTAGGGAAACAAACGATATATTTGTGTGATTTCGTTTCAACAACCTTAAAAGTTTGATGCACCTTCATCACATATTGTTTCAGTGCATTTTTGACCGCATCTTTACTGTCAAAATCCATGCCAACATATAATTTTTGTCCAACATTAAAAGTCGTTGGCATATCCAGACCACAAATGTCCTCCTCGTCCGGATGACTCCAATTGATATTATTATAATGCATAGCATCATTCCAAAATGGATTTTGAATTTGTGGTACACCTAATAATTTTAAAAAAAAATCACGTCAAAAAACTACTCCTATTTATTACCATTAAATACAATTCTCATAAAAACATAGATGTATTTAACTAATTTTGTATTTCACAAACATTTACCTTCGGTTGGGTGAACAATTGAAACTGGTTCAACGATGTCAGTGACTTCATCGTCTGTATCAGATATTCCATCATCACTATCATCTTCATCGAAAGACTCTTCAACGTATGAGTTAGATGCAATATAATCATCATCATCATCTTCATCATCATGTAAATTGCTTATATTTCTTGGCAGTTCCGACTCATGATGAGATACATTACGTCCACATGACGTAACAGAATTTGCAGCATGAAACATCGAACCACCAACAACATCCTTTTCTACGTACAATTCTAGAACTGACATTTGTTGTTGTTGTTGAAAACTTTCAATCATAGTTTCAACATCTTCGTCATCACAAATTTGCAACGCAACATATTTTCTTGAAACTAAAAATCTACAACTTATAGTAGAAATAATTTCATTATTTTCTAACTTTACCTTATCTCCATTTTTTTTTTCAAAGCATCGAAACTAATTCCGCGTTTAATTTGAATGGCCTTTTTATTGCCTTTAAATATTTCACCATCATTGTCTTCATATACTCTTCCGTTGAAATATAACACTGTAATAATTAAATTCATGATATACCTACATGATCAAAATTAAAAATAATTAATCATAACAATAGTAGTTTTAAAATAAATAATTACTGATACTAATTTTATAATAAAAATTCTAATTAAAAAATTAATTCACTTAAACTTTACCTTCAAATTTTAGTATAACAAATAAAATCATTACTTCAATTAAATATTTTGTCGATGATACAAATATAAAATATTTATTTGCTTCCTCTATTAAACTTAAACTACACATTCATACTTTATTCTATAAAAAATTACTCTAATTAAATAATTTATGGAAAATTCCTCAACTTCAAAAAAATTCCAGACAGACACAAAATAGAAGGGTTATAAATGAAAGGATTAGACTTTAAAAAATTTCAGACGGAACATGGCCAACACTCCTAGGCGCCCCAATATTTGTATCTTCGAAGCCGTTTTTCAATACTAATTGACGAGAACAACTTACTTAACTCAAATGAGATATGCTCAGTAATGAAGGATATGTCATATATATACATATGAGAAAATTAGTAGGAAAGTATACTCTCTATATATAGGAGTGGAGGGGAGACAAATAAGGCCTAATTGTTCTCCATGTCCAGTGAATATTCTCAATGATTAATTAATTAACTAACTACATGCACGTATATGTAAGGCAAAAAAATACTCGGTGAACAACTAATTTGAAACTTAGTGAGACAAAGAGATAAAAGAAATATATACAATTCAAGTATAATAACTAATATTATATATGTCATAAAAACAAAGAGATACAAAATTAGTGAGTGTTAAAGAATTAATTCAACTATATTTTTTAATATTCTGTCCTAGTGATTGCTTGGAGAGATAAAATATTCACCTATTATTTTTCGAAAACTGGAGAAGTATTAGACCTGATCTAGTGCTAGTTTGTTGTCTCAATATTTTTCTTATTTACCATAAAGTATAAAATAATCTAAAAATCCAAGTAAAGTTCTTTTAAGATTATTAAAAATCAATAAATTACTAATAAATATAGTAACGAAAAATTGTTATTCCCATGCTAGTTTTTATGTTAGTAAATTTAAATGACGGGACTTTTAAAATTGGTAATATTTTTCTTATTGTTTTTATAATTAAAATTACAATTTCTTTTTGTTAACTTATACTAAATTTTATTACAAGTGAAACTTCGTACTCAGGACAAACCACAAAATACTTAACAAATAGCATGTAATTAGTTTTTGTCTTAAATTAAATTATATGTCAAATAATACTTCAGACGCAAAAACCATTAACAAAAAGACTTACAAATAATTACTACTAATAATTTTTAAATTTAAAACGTAATTTACAAAATTAATACACTTAAATTTGAGCTTCAAATTTCATTCTAACCATAATATTTTTTACTTCAAAATAAAAAATTTGTACATGATAAATAAACAAAACGAAAGAAAACTTAATTTAAATAAATATAAAACATCCTTACAATAGAATCAGCAAACTTAACGAAAATCTTTCTTCCTCTTTCACACTATTTGATACTCTCTTCAATGTCCAAACGAAAATCTTTCTTCCTCTTTCACACACTATTTGATACTCTCTTCAATGTCAAATTTTTGCATGCTGAGTGATTGCAAGTTTGCTCTATTTAAAGAAATTTTTTTACCAAAAAAGCTATGTGCAAAGTAAATTTACACGCTATCATTAAAGTAAATTTGTATGCACGTCACTTCCTACTTACTTGCCTAGCCCTAATCTTTAACATGCCATGCAAGTGATTTCTGATTGCCCTATCCAATACAGTGTCCTAGTCTCCTCTAAAGCAAGATTTCTGATTACCCTATCCAATACAGTGTCCTACTCTCCTCTAAAGCAAGAAGTGGGTGCATGTGAACTAGCCTGTATCACAAAAAAATGATTCAGATTGCATGTGAACCCTAGCCTGCATAAAAAAAAATGATTCAACTTGCATGTGAACCCTAGCCTGTATCACAAAAAAACCATTCAGATTGCATTTCAGAAGCCTGCATTACGTCCCTTCAGTCCCATCAACGTGTTACGCTGGAGCTAATGGCGGGACTGCCCACATTGGCATGTCCCGCCAGTACCAATGGCGGTACTCTCTCTACCCCTGTCCCGCCAGCCCCAATGGCGTTACATGCTCCTCTCTCTCTCTCCTACTCAGCCTGTCCCGCCATTCGTACTGGCGGTTTAAGCTGAGTCATACCCCATCCCGCTGCTGCCAATGGCGGCATCCTTGTTCCCGCCATTGCCAGTGGCGTTACAAGCTTCACGCCAATAACAATGGCGGCACCCACCTCAACAACAGACCCCCTTTGCAATTTGTTTTAAAACAGACCCCGTTTGATAAATTGTTTCTAAAACAAGTCCTGTACAGTAAATTTGCCTCCATTTACCCCTATAGTACGATCAAAACCTGAACCACATCCTCGACTTCTACAATCAATTAAGATATAGTGTTTGAAAATGCGTAATCAATGAAGAAACTTAAAGCAACCGAGTTATGTGTTTTCCCATCATAGGAATTTTAGGATTCCTATACTCATAGTCCTTGTTAAGGATATGAAGGATGAATATTGTGATTCTATTTTTGACTCATTGTAGACTCAAAATCCCACGTGTGCTTAACCCTTTTTTTATATATAAATACGCCCTTTGTTTCTATTTTTAAAATATTTTGAATAATATACTTTGATTATAATAAAATTTTCTTTCACTTAATTTAAATGAAAATCTTCTCCTTTTTTCTTCTTTTGTCACCGGTCTTTAAACGCTTATGTGTTGGTTAATTGCACTTGTTCATAAGAAAATAGTAATATTAGTTATATAAATGTGATGTAAAATTTTAAATATTTTTTTCTAACTAGTGGTTTTTTTTATATTAGTCTCCTTTATATAAAAATCTTGACTCTACCCTGATTGTGAACATATTAATTTTGCTTAGCACTTGTTGATAGTCGTCACTTACCAAACATCATGTTGAGTTCATTAATTGTGTACTAAGGGGTCGTTTGTTTTATAGAATCATTTTGTATTCCGGGGAATTACATCCTCGGCAATATTGTAGTTGAGAATGTTATTCCTTAACATATATAAAAATTGTGCTTAGTTAATTTTTTACATTCATGTAATATTTTTAAAGTTTTAAAATAATAAACAAAATAAAATAAAATAAAAATTATAGTGTAGTTAGGAAATAATTTGTCACATTCCTATGGGATTATAACTTTCCTGCTTCATTAGTATGGGAATAAAAAATATGTAAACATGAAAATGTAATTTTTCAAAGAATGAAAGATATATGAGAATGTTTTCTAATAACCTCCTAACAAACATAAAAATAAACATTCTTATGTTCGTATTTTAAAAAATGTAAGATGATCCCGTGAAGTAAATGTTTCCTAAGTTCAACTCAATGAAAAAATCACATCATTATCAATAATGTTGAGAGTTTGTAAATTACAAACGAGCTCATACAACCTTTAGATATCACTTAGCAAAAACATTTTTCACCTTTTGCTAAATATCATAACATGTTTTGTAAGGCCAAAAAAATACCACCAATTTAGGTCAATTGATTGTCGTAAGAGGGAAAATAATTGACAATCCACCCACGGCCACTAATCCTTCCTCTCTATTAATCCCATAAGCCTTCTTCCCGAGGTGTTCAATGAGTCGCTAGCCTAAGAACCAAATATCAGTAACACTCACTAAAGCAAGTAATTTCTTAGCATTAATCATCATGTCTTTAATGATGACCGAAAAGCCAAAAGAACATAAAAGAAACTACCCTTTCTTATGCAACTCAGTTTTAGGGTATGCCATCCTTGTGGACAAACTTAAAGACAACACCTGGAAACAAGTTAGGTTAGCAAGGAAAAATCACAAGGAATGAAGATCGAACTACACCATATAGTTGTAAAATCATAGGTATCGACTAAGGAAACATTGAACAATAGCAATAGCTATGCCAAAATACAGTTAAATGCATGAACCTCAACTTAGGATATATTCAACAAAACTAGTTAAAAATTTAATTAGAAGTTGAAAAAGTAGTTTATTAAATTATACCTACAGTAAAACTAACGGTTAAAATAATTGAAAATATAAAAATGACTAAAAAATAATAAAATTATTATTTATTTAAAAAAATAAGCAGAAATTTTTTTATAAATATATTAAAGATAAAAATAAGAAAATATAAAAAACTAGAAACTAAAAACTAAAATTTAAAAAAAAATTTTATTTCAACAACTAGCATTTCAAAAAATATTAGGGTGTGTTTAATTTACATTTTCATTTTCTATTTTCATTTTCAAAAGATTAGAATTCTGAAAACATGTTTGTTTTCACTTCTTGTTTTTTGTTTTCATGAAATAAAAATACTGAAAATTTATGATATATTAATTTTTTATCTTTTTATATTTTTATATTTTCTTAAAATTACATTCATTGTCACCGTAATTTCATTTTACCCGAAATGAGATTTTTATTCTCAACTGAAAACACTGAAAATGAAAATTTGTTGTTTCAATTTTCTAGTTGTTTCTTGTTTTCAGTTTCACTGAAAATGTTTTCAAAAATACAGCCAAACACATTTTCATCATCGTGTTCTGTTTTCAGTGAAAATTAAAACAGAAAACAACCACACCAAATACCTCCTTAAAAACTATTAAAAGAACTTATTTATGAATAGTAAAATGAGCTTTTCAATTAATAAAAAAATTAAAAATTAATTAATTATCTTAAGATAACCTTCAAATGTGATAATAGAACTAGGAATAAATGATGAATTTGGTAAAGGTGACACAACAAAAGCAATACATGAAAACTCGCTTCCCCAACATGTCATATTAAAATTCATGTGACAATTGCTAATTGCGTGGTTACTATATTAGCCATGTCAGTATTTTTGTTAACGTTGTTAATGATTAGGAACTAAAAAATATAATTTTTCAAATTTGAGCAACTAAAATATTTTCTTTTTCAATTTGGAGGGAAAAAACGAATTTATCCCTAATTTCAATAATTGGAAGCATAATTAAACATATTCCATATAATTAAAAGGATTAATTTTATTAAAATGGAAAATATAATATATATTGTTCTCTCAATATATAAAAGAGTAAAAAATAAACATCTCTTAAAAACAAGAAATATAATTTACTTGCTATCCATTCTTTAAAAAGTAATGGTTCAGAAATTAATAAATATTTTTATTAAAAATGACAAAAAAAATGTATTTGATGATATTAAAATTACAATTTTAAATTAAAAATTAACTTTTAATTCTTTAATCTTAACCACAAAAGATTAGCAGAAACGTAACGATATATGAGTAAACATTCTGTAAATTTGTTTTTTTTTTTTACAGATAAATTTGTTTGTTATACACGGATTGTTTTCTTTTGTATTTAAAAATTAGGGGTCCATTAGACCTTCTATATATGTATAACCACTTTTCAGTATATATATAATATAATAGAAAAATATTTTTACCAATTAATACAGCTGTTTTATGAATAAAGAAATCATACGATTCATATCCAGTGTCAACTAGAAAGGGCCAAAACTCCGGCTGAAATGAATAAGAAAAATGTGCTTATATAGCACTTGGAGCTTGTGAGATTATGATTGTATATGAGCAGTTCGAAAAGTTCAATAACCGAGGAGCGACATAGCCACATAGAGACGGCAAGACTATTATCTAATTCTGGCTGTTCCATCAAATTCATTAAATTAAGACAAGTGGCAACGCTTGAACTTAGATCTTTATCTTTATGAATGAGTGACTGAGACACCATACATAAGAATAAGAGACACATAATGAAAGATCCAAGTTGTGGATGTTCCTTTACCTCGTTAAAAAAAAAAAAAATTAAGCTAATGGCTTACAAAATTATAAATAGCCACTCAACTATATAAAAAAAGAACTGATATGCATATACAATATTTAATTTGCATTTTATTTTCTTTAATAAAAATATGAATATAATTTTATAATTTAGTTTGCACGTCAAGAGAGGGAAAGCGAATAATGAAATAGACCGTTTGGAAAAAAGAATATTCATAATCTTAAATCTTATGTGTGTTTAAAGTTTTTAAAAAAATTAATCATCGTTTTTTATTTTATACTAATATCATCTTTAAAAAAAATGAAAGAGTAAAAGCGAAAAGGGACATGCCCAATGAAATTAGAGCAGAGTGAGAT
>NC_038245.2:21257572-21262837 GCF_000004515.6 Glycine max | reverse complement strand
ATGTGCGGTTGTTATATTGTGCGCGTATATACATGTGTGGTTCTATATTTCATACACACACATATTGTGTATCAATATATATAACCCCCCTCTCTCTATCGAAAATATATATATATATATATATATATATATATATATATATATATATATATATATATATATATATATATATATATATATATATATATATATATATATATATATATATATATATATAATCTTAAAGAAACGATTTGAATAATTTCTTAAACGGGTTGTATAATTTTGTTTGTCACTAAAGATGTCCATTAGTATATGGCATTTTTGTTAAGTGTAAAAGAGTATATAATTTGTAACATATATAGAATATATATCACACATGCATAGCATACGCTAGTAAAGAAATTTTGGGCTTCTGTGTAAATAAGCTATAATTTAAAAGAATATTTGACTTTATTGGGGTTGCTGTTGTGTATCTGTATATGCAAGAGCAACACATTATTTTCTCATCCTCTTATTGCATAAACCTTTTACAGTGCCCTTTAAAACATGCTATATTGACTTATAACATTTTAGTAATTTTATAGTGGAAGCTAGGGACTTGAATTGGCAAGTGTAGTATATTGAGGTCATGAACAGATAATTCTGCAAGAACATGAAGATGAAAGAACAAAAAATAATGGCTATGTACTCTATATAATATAATAGCTACCTAGCTAAGGAAGAATATTGCTAGATAAAATTAATTAGTCACACTACGGTAATAATAACTTAAACGGAGTTAATATGAATCACACTATATGTTATAAAAAGTAAATTCAGAATAACTTATGATGCAGTCATTTTGTCTAAAATTATTAATATCTGAATATTATATATGTAAAATACTTAATTAACACATCTAATGTGTTAGTTTTTTTTATAAAAAAAAAAACCTTTAATATTAATGAATGATTTTCATTAGCTAGTTCTAGATAGTTCTTTATTTGTTGCTAATGAAGAGCATTCAGTAATTACATGAGTTGTTTAATTTTAAGTAATGTTATTTAACAATTTTTTCCAACCAAAGCAAATGAAAATTGACATGGCATTTCTTATTACTTAACAAATTTATATCAAATAAAATATTTTTTAAGTATCATAGAATTCAAAAAATTAAATTAATCATTCGCTTTAATAATCTTAACATTAAAATAAATTTCATGTATATGAAATTGTAACATCATACAAAATTATAATAAATTACTCATTTAAATAATTATGCATTATAGATACTCTAAGATTATATATACCACACATAATAGTAGTGATGATATTTACACATCGTTTGTATTAATTAGACCGTTTGTATATCATTTTCATTTCAATAATAAATTAATATCTCCTCCAAAACTTTTGCCTCAAAACGTGTAATAACGTTTCCCTCCTCAAAACAGTTGCCAGACAAAGTTTTGGGGAAGAAATCAATTTGACTATTCATATTATTATTTATTCTTGACACACTATTTGCCACCTTGGAATTAAAGTAGTATCTTCTTTGAGAGTTGATAATCCTTAAAAAAATAAAAATAAAAATCAAATTATATGACTGAGATCATAAGCAATTTATTTATTTTTTTAATTAAAGACTAACAGTTTGCACCTACGTGGAATGCTATGGTATTTCAGGGAAGGTAATTGAATAAGAAAATGTGTTCACATGCATTCTCCCTCCCTCAAGGTAAGATGCACAATAAATAAAATACACACATACATAGTCATTAACAACATTTCTCTCTCTCCTTTGTAATTATAGAAATCAAAAGTGGGAAAAATCTGGGGACCACGCATTGAGTTCCGATTACTTTATTGAGTCTCTCTCTTTGCATTTGTCAGACAAGGATATTCATCTAATCCTTGCTCCCAACGGACACAGCTCCATATTATTTGTTTTGTTCCCTTTCCAAAATTTCTCTTTTTTTTATTTGTTCTTCTTCTCCTTTTGCATATCCATGCCTTATGCTATGCACCTATAAATATGTGATTCCCTTTCTTCTTTCTCTTTAACAATCACACAAATTAACCAAACCAAAACCCCACTTCCAATTTTCTCTTCTACGTGCCTCTAGCTTGTTCTAATTTGAATAATTTGGCATGGAAAACATGAGGCTCATGAGGAAACACAACACTACTCACACATGCATGGCCAATAATTCACACACACCTTCTTCTTCCCTAGCCATGCACAAAGGTTCCCACATGATATCCAAAACCAAACCAAAGATTCGCATAATCCACATATTTGCACCCGAGATCATAAAAACGGATGTGGAGAACTTCAGGGAGCTTGTGCAGAAGCTAACTGGGAAACCAAGTGGAGAAAATTTGAAGTACTTTTGCAACAACAAGAAGAACAAGGCAATTGCAAGAACAAGGGTTGTGGCAAAAAGAGAGGAATTAGAATCTTATTCGAGTGAGAGTGGCATGTCAGAGGATCATCACAACAACACAGTGAAAATTAATAATAATAACAATAATAATAACAATGGTGGGTATTGTTGGGGATTGGATGTGACAATAAGAGACAAAGTCAAAGAAGAGGTTAATGGGGTTTGTTGCAGTGATGATCAAAGTAATTCTTCTGGAGGATACTTGGGTGGGTTCTCTGATTTGGAAGGGTTCATTTCTGAGATTGGTGGGTTTCCTTTGCTTCCTTTGGATGGGAATCACATGATGCAAGGGTTAGAAGAATCTCAGCTTCTATAGGATAGATATTTATATACGTTACTTAGATCATATCATATATATAGCTAGAGAGATATGTCTTTCTTCAATTTGGTGATGATTCATATGAATATAGCTTTTTTTGTTTGATTATGAAATGTTAATTTGGCTTTCTTATGACATATAGAATGGCTGACTTATCAGTTTCATTTCCATTTCCTTCTCCAAATTTTGATTTCTCCCATGCTTAATTAGATATGTATTTGTTTCACTTCCGAGAGACCAGAAAAATCAAAGACTTTCAAGCTGAATATACATATCATTAACTAATATGGGCACATTAATTTGATTCACTTTTATGAGGAATAGAAGAATATTAGGCTGTATTTGTTTGAAAGAAAGGGAATAATATACTAAAGAAATTTTGTATTATATTTGGTAGGATTCACATTTTTTATATTTTATTTTAATTTTAAAAAAATTCTTCTATTTTTTTATTTTATTTTTCTCCTCTAAATCAAACCTATCCTAATAGTCTCATGAGAGTGAAATTTGGTTTGTTCAATTCTCTGTGTTCTATTAAGGATCTGAGCCAGATCGTTCAGGCTATACATTCCTCGACAGACACATATACCAGACTTTTTTCTAATTAATTAAAGGATAACGTTCACAACATTTTTTATCCTTATATAAAGTAATATATTGTTGAATTTATTTTTGGATAAAACATAATTTAATTTATTATTAAAAATAGTATACTGTATAAAGGATAAATTGAATATTCAAAAGATTTGAGTTTATTTCTACTCAAAATATCTGCTCTAATGAAAAGAAAAGAAATAGTGAGATTCACAACAATTTTTAATACTACACTGGAGAAGTCTCTAATCTTCAATGAACTTCTCTCCATTACACATTTTTTCCATTTAAAAATCATAAAAGCAAACAAAGGATGAGTTTTTGGATTACTTAGCAAGCAAAAGAACCAAGGAACGACAAACATTATGTATTGCTTTTCTTGCTAGAATTAACAATGATATTTCAGGTCCAAATGCATGGTTTTCTATGTACCATTATCTTCCAAGAATTATTCATATATAGGGAGAAAAATATTTGCACTTATAAAACCATACAAAATTTTTACGCTCTGCTACTTGTTCGAGGGAAAAAGAAATAGGAAAAAAGTTAAATGTATATGTCCTAATTTTAGGGTGTATGAGTGAAGGGAAGAAAAAATAGAGAGAAAAAATAAAAGAAAAAGAAAAAAGAAATTAATTAATAAATGTAATAAATGATGTGATGAAAAATAAAAAGAAAAATAAGAAGAAGAAAAAAAAAGATATAAAAATAAAACAAATTAAAGAGAAGTTGAGTATTAAGAATGATGTGAAATTTTTTATGTACAAATGTCATTTCTAAATTAAAAAACCAGACATGTAGTTCTGGTAAGCTAGCTATTCCAGTTCAGTAAGCATTCTCTAATCTTACGCATCCATATATATCCAGTCGTACCCAACTTGGAACACCAACTAGGGTTTTAAAACTTAAAAGGAGTGCACATGGCTGAAGTACATCACATCGACCATTTTAAAATGACTACGTTTTTAAAAACCCTTCTTAATAAGTTAATATAACGTTATTCGGGAGGTCGTTGATTTTGATTTTTCTATAATAATAAAGTGTGTATAAAATATAAATTAAAGATATATTTTTTTAATTTAAAGTGAGTTAGCTATAATGAAGTATTTAATTTAAAAAAATGCATTACTTTGTTATTCTAGATATTTTCTTACCATAGAGAAGTTAAAAATATGAAGATATTACATTATGTACCAAAACAAAATTAAAGGGATGGTTTTAGATTGATATCATGTCCTTATCTAGCTACTATATATATAGGATCGAATTTCATTATTTTTTTATTACTAAGGGAAATAAAGGGTTTTGAAGCCAATTATTACCATGAATCTTCAAAATCTGTGTGCTTGTAATTAACCCCATTTCGTTCCATATATCTATTTATAAGGGGATTCTTTTATTTTTGTCACAATTGTTTGTCTTAAAATGACTGGGTTGTAATATAATGTAACAACTACAAATAGGGTTAAATAATTCTCTCACATTTGATTGAAATAATTAATATATATCTACAACCAATCATTTTAAAATATATGTAAAAAAAATTGCATATCAATCAAATATAATTGAATTGCTTAACTTATTTTTACTTCAGATAAGTTAGAAATCCCAAAATATCATTACTTACATATATTTAAATATAGAAATGCGAAGGGGAAAAAAGTATAAGCATTTTTTATTTTATTATTGTAAATCATTACATCAAATTGAGTCATTAATATATCCATGGTTAAATTTGATTTTGAAATATATTTATTCCTTTAATATAACTTATTAATCAACAACAATTGACATAAATTATAATAGTTTGTGTCTTTTAATCAATGCAGAGTTTAAATTTTTTTGTTAATCCTTAGTTATGAAAAAAAATCTTATTATGAAAAAAATATGTGTGTTTACAAAAAATATAATATCAAAAATTGGTAGAAGTAAAATCAAAAGATC
>NC_038245.2:21219937-21256879 GCF_000004515.6 Glycine max | reverse complement strand
TTGGTGTTCTTACGTAAAATTTGGGTGGACAACTAAATGAACCAAAACTTGTCTTGTTGATGTTACTCGAGCTTGAATAATGGCAACACACACTTACACTCAAATAAGTAAATATTTGAGGAAAATAGTATTTTAAAGTAAATTTGGACATCATACTACTATGCCCTCCTATACAATAGTGTTATGAAATGGAGAATTATCCTAAATATGAAACTCGATCAGGAAAGTCATATCTTTTAGTACTAAATAAAGAAATCCATGTCTCTTAATTAGTTAGATATGGAAAGTGAAAAAGTAAGAAAGTATTATCTTTTATATATATATATATATATATTAGTATCAAATTTGACTTATATATTGTTCTTATAAATATATTTTCATTTAGTTTCCATTATTTTTGTCACCATTTAATATTTAAGTGACTCATATTTAACTACAACCTTCATCCTAAAATAAGTGTTTATTTAAAAAAAATTCAAAATAAGTGTTATGTTTATTTTTAATATAATATTAAAATTTTTTTATTAATACCCCAATAAATTTTACTTTAGTTTTAATTTCAACATAAAATTAATACTGCTCACTTGTATCTATTTAATAAGGCTAGTTATAAAATTATTATTATTTTTCATTTATTTATATTTTAACTTTTAGGAGGGTACTTATTTTTGGACGTAAGAAGTATATTACATTGTAATTATTTTGAAGTAAAAGAGTGTTAAGATCGAACTCTCTACCATATTTTTTTAAATATATTCTCTTTTATTGGTTAAAATTTATTAAAAATTACTACAAAATTAAATTTATTTTTCAATCAATTAAATATAGTGTGAGACACATAAAATTTAATCATTTTAAATTAATTTTAACCAACAAAGGAAATTCTACTAAAAAATGTATCATACAATGTGTTCTTATTATTTTTTTAGTATATATATAGTATGTCACATGGTGTGACAATCATCACATTATAAAAACAGAGTATTCAAATAAACGTGAATATGGAGGGAGGAAGGATGGGAAGATCGTGTGGAGGCTGAGAAACCAATTAGTTATATACTATTATTTTGATGCAAGGAAGCATATACACTTAAATGTTTATATATATATATATATATATATATATATATATAGAAATCTTTTTCCAATATATATAAATCGGATTAAGTTCTGATCTAGAAAGACATCTGATCGAGGCTCACTCTTGTTTAGTCCAATTGATTGAATTGAATAATTTCATACAATTAATTTAATTTAAAATACATAATTTAATTTCTATGCATTATGAGTGTGAAGTATTATTATGTAATTTTTTAAGGAAAATATTATATAATAATCAATTAGAAATCTTGTTATATTTTAAAGATAATTGTTATAAAATTTAATAAATTTATAATAGATATATAATAATTTGTAATTAATTACCATTTTATTATTAGTGCATAGAATTTTTTTTTGCTGAATGTTATTAGTGTATGGATCAGTTTTGCTATTTTTCATAAGAAAATGGAGTTTTCCAAAAACTAATGTACATATTTCCTTCTTTTTTATTTTTATTTTTTTTTTGCCCATGACACCCTTGCACGAACTGATGTTATATTCTTTATCAAGTGTTAAGGAGTGTTTTAAAAACATCTGTTAAAGGATTTAAAAATTAAAACTGTTAAATAAAAATATTTTTTATCATAAATATTGTATTCACATACACATATTCTAATATCTTAATCAGTATCATTTACCAATAACGGTTAGTTTCAAGTGATTGGAGTTTCAATTCTTTAAATATGTAGTCAGAAGTTTAAATTTTGATCAGTATGAAGAAATCAATTGTTGAGAAAGGATAGTTCATGCCAATAAATTCTTTAGATAAGTTTAAAATATCACATTGACCGACTAAGATACTCCTTTATAATCATACGCTTAGAAAAAAAAATTAGTATCATTTTCCCATGAAAAACTAGCTATGGTCGTACTTTTAATATTGACATCTGTTGAGAATTCTTTGAGAGTTGGTTGAGATTCAACTTGACCTTAGAGCAACTTGTGGTTCTAGGTGAAAGATAAGACAGATCATTATGACAACATAACAATTTATTTATTTTTATATCAAACGACGTGTTATTATTATTCGTCGTTAAAAATGTTCTCATTGCCCAAAATGTGAACACCCCCATATAGTGGAGCAACTTGTTACCGAGTGGAACTTAAGTTAGAGTAAAGCGATGAAGAGCACAATTCCGTCAAACAGCCTAACGCCAAAACACAAACAACGCGTTCTTGTTTACCCAGTATTTACTATATTTATTTATGATCCCTTTGCTTTAAAGTAATAAAATATATATATATATATATATATATATATAAATGAATTGAAAAAATATATATATAAAAGTATGAGATAGATATTAATTTTTAAAATATTTATTTAATTAAATACACTCAAGTGTAATTAAATCATACACATAAAAGAACTTTCTTAACCACTGATCACATTGATCGATCAGCTTTGCTAAAACCTCATTTGACTTTAAGGGTCCCAAATTCAATAAATTCTAGAAATATTACTGCCTTAAAACTTGACATAGAAAAATACGGATATAGCCATATATAGGTTGGATTTCTTTTCAACATACTAAATTTTGTTTGCAGGACAATTTGTTTAAGGAGATCTTTTAATGTTCAGGGGCTACTTATTTGTTAACTACAGTTGGAGAAATTATTTTTGATTTAAGTTTGTGCAATAATTCTTTGCATAGACTTCTATAGTTCTATTAAAAGTTTCAACATGTGATTTATACCTTATCCCGTAATATTAGAGGTGTATCTCAGTTATATCAATTTTTAACAAAAAAAAAATACAAAACACTTGATTAGAAAAACTTTCTTGTCCTTAGTGGTACAAATATGAATCCAAATCGAGTAGTGAGTCAAATCCCCAAAGTAAGAAACACAATCTTTAGATTACAATGCATATTTTGTCAACGATTAGTACCGTGTCTGCATGAATTATTTTTAATAGTACCTTTCGATTCTACTTTTCTACTCACAGCATAACCTGCCCCGCTCCTCTAGAGAGTGTGATAGAGGGAGGTGACGGTCTTCTTTGGAAGTTTGTAAGGTAAAAAAAAATGGATCCATTTCTTAGGATTAAAACTTTTCCATTTCTTTTTTCTAAAGAAAAATTATAATAATATTTGTTTTCACAAGTTTTCAGTTTTCACACACGAGTACTTGACTTTTACCTAACACGTGGTTTCTTCTCATACCATACCACTTTTGTAAAAAGAGTGCCAAGGACCTGGGCCCGTTTTGTTACTTTACTTGAACTTGAAAGTCCAAATCAACCATGAAATGAATAATATAGAATTTAACGATCATCATACATTTTCAAAAGTAAAATAGTTTTATATAAAAATGTAATCATTATTGATATTTCCTTTAAAGTATTATAAAAATTAATAAATTTATGATATATAATGAATTGTGATGAATAATTATGAAATTATTTTACACTCTTAATAATTACCTATTTTCATATATATTTTGATGATGATTTTCACGCATATATATAAATCTCAATAATTTATTTATAATTATACGGTTCAGATTTAATTCTTTCAATTTTATATAAGATGTTTTTTTCTCAAAAGATATGTTCTCTCTCTCTCTCTCTATATATATATATATATAAAGAGACACACACACACTAAATAGCAAAAACACAGGCATTGTCGTGCCTGTGTGTCCATATTTATATTGTGTTATTGCGTCAAAAATTAATTGTTAAAGTGTATATTTTATGTATTAATATTTCATGTTTAAGCTACATTTTCATCTATCTCTAAGATACTAGCAGAAAAGCATGAACAAAAAATCTCTGGATGATAGCCAAAGTATCAGTCATTGGACAATACTTCTTCAGCGTCCAGTCTTGAGAAGACAAGTGTTTTAGCACTTGACTCACAGTACAAACGCAATGGAATAGTTATTCGATCCTCGAGTACTAAAAATAATCATCATAAAGTAACTTCCATAGGTTTAATAAGAAACTCGTGCTATAGTGCACAAATGGGAAGGTTTAAATTGTTTTGTCTTGACATTTTTAATTTCTTTTATCTTATGTTGTTAACATTTCTTTCGATTTGTACGCTTAAAGTCAACTCTGAGTACTAGAGGACACTGGAAGATTGTACTTCTCTGAAAATATGTTGCATAAAGTGTTTGTGGTTCCCACACTCTCTCTCTGCATAGTAGCAGCCTCGTGTCAAGCATCAAAGCTATTAGACAATGACTAACTGGGATCTCTCAACGGATCAAAGCTCTGAAGTCTATATAAATCTTGAAGATGTCTGTGTTATAGTCTGTCGAATCATAAGAAAATAATCCGAGACAAAATGAACAAGTGTTTTAACGCTATCAGTTTTACTGGACGAAGGAAACTTGAGAAAATTGAGTGAATCTTAGCTTTGTTAAGTTAGCGAGTTTCTTTGTATTCGAGCTTACTATGTAAACACTCTTTGTGTGATTAAGAATACATTTTCTATCAAACATATATTGCTTGTGAAAACTAAGAGTGGCTTAGTGACAAAGAATACTTAGGTCTTAAATCTCATGGAGAGATTAAGTGTAGTGTCAGGAGTGGCCTAAGGAGTACTCGTTATAGTCAGAAGTGACATAAAGAATACTTGGTTGTAATCGAAGAATTGATTAGTGAAACCCTTCAAGGTTAGAAGGAGAACTAAATGCAACTCAATAGTTGAGGTGAACCAGTATAAAACCTTTGTTTTTTCTTTACTGCTTCTATGTAACTAGTTATTTTCTATGAGTTACTCCTACATTATTGTACCCAAGTTTTGTGAACTAATTTTCTAAGCACAAAGTGATTTCGAACCCCTTGGACAAACTCATCAGTAATTATTTGTTTGAGAAAAACTTTTAAAAGTTTTCGAAAGACTAAGTTTTTATTCATTATATTCTCTAACCCCCTTCTAGTATGTTTTAGGTACTTCATTAATATGATACAATAGTTTCTAATTATAATTTATGAATTTTGTTCAATGAATGACATACTCCTGATGGAAAAATTTAAAAACAAACTGGATAGCACAACTAAAAATAAAAATAGTTAATTGTCATAGGAAAACCACAATAATCTTGGCTTTGAAAAAATATTATCTCTCTCCCTTTTTCCATAAATTGTCTCCTCATTGACAATGACAGTCTCCAACTACATATCCCATGAAAAGTCTATTAAATTAATTAAAACAATAATTAATAACAAACAAAAGAAATAAGATATAAAAAAGAATGAGTTGAAATAAAAAAAATGGGGATAAATGTTTAATTCCTTAAGACTTTTTACCCTACTTACACCATTTGCAATGGTAGAGAAAGCTAACTTTGTAGTACCTGTTCCCCCCTATATGACAACCCTTCTTTAATTTGCATTTTCAATTTCTTGTCTCTGTGTAAATAGATAATTGTATCATACAAATAGTTGGGTAAATCAAAATGAGAGAAGAGATATAAATAAAATAGTAGAGAGTGGTTAGTGGGCAGTTAGTTGATTTTGGTTAGTGGATCAATTTAATATGTATAATGTTAGACAAAATTATATCTCCTTTATATATTGGTATAGATAATGGGTGAGGCGGTTGCAAAATTAGAATGTGGGTCATGGATAAGGAAGTTACAAAATCAAAATTGTGGGGTTGAACTAACAGTTGAAGAGAAGGGCAAAGGGTAGCCAAAAAAATATGGAAACAAAAGAGAATTGATTAATATGTACGTGATATTTAATATTTATCAAGGGTAAAATAGTCTTAGAAAAGTGGAGACAGAAAGCAGTTGATGCAGGTAGTATCCCGGATCGTTCCAGTGTGTCTTCTAGCATTAAGTCATACTTCATTAAATCATAATACATTATGGTTGAAATTCTAGCCAAACGTGTTTCTAGCATTAACCCACCTAATAAGAAACCATAATCGGACATGTATTATTAGAATGCATGAAAATTCAGTCTCATGTGTGTTCGTATTTCTATTCAACTAGCTTTATTTTTTTATTATATTTAACATATTATAACATTTTACTTTTTTTAGTAGTTTTTCTTTTATTATACACTGCCATTTTGATTTAATAATTTTCTAAATACATGTTTATATATATTTTCTAAATACATTTTACATCATATTTACTTTTTATTCAGGAAATTAAAGTTAGAGGGAACATATAGGAATGTGTATATTTTATTATCTATTATCTAAAAAGTAATGTGAAAATGAAAACAGTGTAACCTTTTGTGTGCAAATATTATTATTCATCAAATGAATAGGGTTCATAATAATCTGTACTATTTCTTTTATTTAAAGAAACTGGACATTATAACAATTATAAAGTATATGTGTATACGACAATATAGGGACACCAGCGAAACTACCAAACTACACTAATAGTAAGTTTACTCAAATTATTCCTTACCTTTATTTCTTCATTGATCATGGTATTTATAGTGAATACACTGATGGATATTGATACTTGGGCCATAATAGAAAGGCACAAAGCTACTAGACAGGAATAACAGAATGCAAAAAGCAAAATAACATAAATGCTAGAGCTATCGGCAAGGACCACTACAAGGGAGCAACTCAGATATAGTCTTGCAAGTATGTTGGTTTCCTGTGTGCACGTGTGGGCCTGTTGTCATTAGGATTATTGTTACTATCAATACCCACACCTGGAGGAACAACCTTGTCCCCAAGGTTGTAGGTGGTGCAAATAGAACTCCAATCCTCCCAAGAAGTATCTTCTGGAGCGAGGCCTGCCCATTGGACCAAGACCTTTTGTACTAGTGGATCCAGGCTATGATCCCACTTCCAATCTAAGATAGAAAGGGGTGTGATGACAGGATGATTGTCTGACTAAAGCAGAGGATCCAATGTTACAGGAGTGGGCCCCTTGTACGGCTTTAGAAGTGAAACATGAAACACGGGGTGGATTTTGGAGGCTGAAGGTAATTGAAGACGATAAGCCATCATACCGATATGTTCCTGAATGCAAAATGGACCATAGAAGTGCTTGAAGAGTTTGGTGTAGTGAGGCTGAAGAGATGTTTGCCGATATGGACGCAGGCGCACAAAAACCCAATCTCTGACATTGAACTGGACGTCCCTGCGATGAGAATCTGCTTGTTTCTTCATGGCAGCCTGAGCTTTAGCAAGACGACATTGGAGCACTGCATGGAGCTGAGTCTGTGAAGCTAAAATGGAGTCCACAGCTTCAATAGAAGAGTCCCACCTGCTAAGTAACTGGGAAGTGAGGGTGGCGGTTTACCAAAAGTGGCCTCAAAGGGAGATACACCAGTGGCGGAATGAACAGAGGTGTTATAGGACCATTCTGCAAGAGAAAGGAAGGAAAACCATTGTGATGGTTTATCGTGTACAAACGCCCGCAGGTACTGTTCGAGCACTCGATTCAGGACCTCAGTTTGGCCGTCTGTCTTGGAGTGGTAGGCAGTGCTGAGCTAGAGCTTAGTGCCGGAGAGGCGGAAAAACTCATGCCAAAAATGGCTAACGAAAATACGATCACGATCAGTCACGATACTCCTTGGAAACTCGTGTAGTTTACACACGATATCAATGAACAACGAAGCAACTTTATGGGCACTGTAAGATGAAGGCAAAGCGCCAAAGTGAGCCCCCTTGGTAAAACGATCAACAACAACGAGAATAACCGAGAATCCTTGGGACGGCGGAAGTCCGGTGATGAAATCCATGGACAAATCTTCCCAGATGGTGGAGGGAATAGGAAGGGGATGGAGGAGTCCAGCTAGTTTAGTGGTCTCGTATTTCACCTTCTAGCAGGTAAGACAGGTGGAGACGAAGTGGCGGACATCGCTGTGCATGGTGGGCCAGGTGAAATTATCTTGTAGTCGGCGTAAGGTCTTAGCAAAAGCCAAATGGCCCCCCACGGGTGTAGAATGGAATTCTTCCAATAGTAGAGGGATGAAAGGATGTGCTGGAGGAAGCCAAATTTTCTGTTTATGGAAGATTAAGCCACGGCAAACAGCGAAATCAGCATGGCCATCGGGATCAACTGTAATACGACTTGACAGCTCCTGAAAATCATGGTTGTCTTGGAGGGAGAGACGCAATTGCTCAAGGATTTCAAAATTCACCATTGATAAGGAGAAGTGTGTGGTGCCCGAGACGGGGACCCAGGACAAAGCATCTGCGGCCACATTCTTCGAACCAGGCCGGTATTGGATAGAATAATCAAATCTGAGAAGCTTGGATAGGTAATGTTGCTGTTCTGGTGTTTGTAAGACCTGAGACATGAGGTCTTTGAGGCTCTTGTGGTCCGTGATGATGATGAAAGGGTACCCGAGAAGGTAGTGGCGCCATTTCCGAACTGCCGAGGTAATGGCATGAAGCTCGCGAATGTATGTGGATGCATGTTGGAGGCGTGGGCAGAACACCTTACTATAAAAAGCGATTGGGTGTGAGCGCTGTTGGAGAATGGCGCCCATAGCCGTAGCAGAGGCATCTGTTTCAAGGACGAAGGGCAATGAGAAGTCCGGCAGGACCAACACCGGAGCCTGTATCATCGCTTCCTTAAGGTGAAGGAATGAGTGGGTAGCTTCATCTGACCAATAAAATTGATCTTTGCACAGTAAGGTAGTTAAAGGCCTGGTAATGGCGGCGTACTGGCAAATGAAATGCCGATAAAAGCCAGTGAGGCCCAAGAAACCACATAACTCGGAAGCGATGTGAGGAAGTGGCCAGTCCACCATGGCACTAATTTTGGAAGGGTCAGGGGCCACCCCTACTGCTGAAACCACATGGCCCAGATAGTGTAATTGGGATTGACCAAACAAAAATTTGTTGCGATGCAACAGAAAGTGGTGTTGAGCGAGAGCTTCGAGAACTGCCTACAAATGTTCAAGATGTGTCTCCAAGGTGGGGCTATAGACGAGAATATTGTCGAAGAAGGCTGCAACAAACCGACGGATGAACGACTTAAACAACTGATTCATGGTTGCTTGAATTGTTGTCGGTGCGTTGGAAAGACTGAAGGGAATCACTTTGTATTCGTAATGTCCCTGGTGAGTGCAGAATGCGGTCTTATGGATGTCGGTGGATGCCATGGGGATTTGATGGAAGCCTTGACGAAGGTCCAATTTGGAGAAACAAGAAGCATTGGCTGATTCATCCAAGAGTTCGTCAATGGTTGGCATTGGAAAACGATCCTTGATGGTGATCGCGTTCAATGCCCTGTAATCAACACAACACCTCCAGCTACCATCCTTCTTCTTGACCATCAACACTGGGGAAGAAAAGGGGTTGTGACTTACTTGGATCAACCCGGTTTGAAGCATATTGGATATTTGGCGTTCGAGCTCCGCTTTCTGGTTGTGTGGGTATCGGTATGGGTGAATATTAACAGGTTGAGAGTTTGGTTGTAGGTGGATATGGTGGGATATAGGCTGTGGTGGTGGAAGGGTGGATGGTTCCTGGAAGAGATGGGCATATCGGTGGAGGATGGGTAATATGGCAGGAGGTGTATTAGAGGGGGAAGAGTTGATGGTGGTTGGATGCGGGTCAGGCATTTGGGTGAGTTGGAACGAAGCGGCGACACCTTGCGTCTGAACCAGCCGGCGGAGTTGGTGGACAGAGGCCGGAGCAGGGAGGAGGGGAACATCTGCCGTGAGCTGGACTGGGGCGCCCAACCAGGTGAAGGACATCGTCCGAGAGGTGTAGTCAGAAACTATGGGCCCCAATTCTTGTAACCATTGGATGCCCAACACTATGTCTGCCCCGCTAAGGCCCAATACGAAAAGATCCGAATGAAACACATGACCTTGGATCGTGATAGGGGTATTAGGGTAGACCTTCTGGCATACGAGTGTGCCGCCATCACCTACCATGACACGGAGGGGGGCGATGTCGGTGGAGGGCAGCGAGAGGAAATGGGCCAACCGAGCTTGTACGAAATTATGGGTGCTACCATCATCTACCAAGATCGTGACCTGTTGATGGTGGAGTTTGCCATACATTCGAAAATTTGCGGGGGCAGGCATGCCGGAAAGGGCGTTAAGACTCAACTGTGGTGTGTTCGGTAGTGAGACCAAGGGTTCGTCGCCATCTGAGGGAGGTGGTGAGTCTATGGACGGAGTGGGGTTGTCGTCAGTGATGAATAGCTGCAGGCGAGGTTTGCAGCGATGACCGACAACCCATTTTTCGTCACACTGATAACAGAGGCTGCGGTCTCTGTGAGAGGCTAACTCTTCAGGTGAGAAGTACCGCACAAAGAGTTTGGTCAGAGGTGGGGTAGGCTAGGTGGTCTGGATGGTCTGTGGTGGTGGTGGAGGTGGTGTTTGGGACGGAGTGAGTGGAAAACGGGTGGATCGACGGCGATCCTGGAGCTTATCCTCCTGGAGTTTAGCCAGAGCAATGGCTTGCGGCAATGACATTGGTTGCAACGCTTGGACCTCGCGGCATAGGTCGGGGGTAAGGCCCGAAATGAAGCAGCTCAAAAGGAGTGGGTGCTCAAGCCCGATGGTACGGTTGGTCTGGCGCTCAAATTCAGAGAGGTAATCATTGACGGAGCCTCTCTGTTGGAGCTTGAACGAAGCACCGTGTGGATCATCGTAGTAGGACGGGGCAAACCGAGCTTCGAGAGCTTTAAGCATCGCCGGCCATGAAGTCAAAAGACCGTTGTGGCTCATCCATTGATACCAACATAGAGTCGGGCCCTCCATATAGAAGGAAGCTACAGTCAAACGCTCATTGTCGGGAATGCAGTGATACTCGAAGAACTGGGTGATTTTGAAAATCCACCCCAGTGGGTCTTGGCCGTCAAATCTGGGAACGTCGAGCTTAATATGTGGGCGGGGTAAAGGAGAAGAGGGTGGTGAGAATTTTGGTGAAGTGGGAGGGGGTAAGGCTAGTTGGGCAAGTCGTTCTAGGATGAAATCGATTTTGGAATCCATTGTCATTTGTGCTTGGGCGAGAGATGCATGGTTCTGTGAAAGGGATTGTTGGCTCTAAGTGAGGCGAAGCACGGCCTCCTCGAGTCTCTCTACGGTAGCCTGCCTAGTATTGTGGTCAGGCATGCTGGGAGAGACAAGACAGGTCGGACCAAAGATGATAGGTACACCAGCTAAACTACCAGACTACACTAATAGTAAGTTTACTCAAATTCTTCCTTGCCTTTATTTCTTCATTGATCATGGTATTTATAGTGAATACACTAATGGATATTGATACTTGGGCCATAACAGAAAGGCACCAAGCTACTAGACAGGAATAACAGAATGCAAAAAGCAAAATAACAGAAATGCTAGAGTTGTCGGCAAGGACCACTACAAGGGACCAACTTAGATATAGTCTTGCAGGTATGTTGGTTTCCTGTGTACACGTGTGGGCCTGTTGTCATTAGGATTATTGTTACTATCACAATGTCCAAACCTCAACCATTAAATAATTTCTTAATTTATTAAAAAAATAATTACTTAATAATATAGTTGTAAAGACAAATTACAAAGATTCTAAAAAATGACAGATTATAAAGATGGTATATAATATAAACTATCCATTTGATATACACCTTTTCTATGCATTGTATGTTATATACAACTACTAATACTTACATCCATAATACATTATGCCTGTATAATAATGTCCAAACTTCCCCATTAAAGATAAATGATAATAGTTTACATTGCATAAAAATTCTATACACACGATTCTCTTATTATACTCATACTCAATTACATGACACTTATAATATTGGTTTGGTGGGGAAGGAAAAAATCATTTGTTAAAATTCTTACTAACAAAAACTAACATCAGATGATAAGAAAATGACGCTTATAAATAAAAGAATTAGCATTTGACATTGTTTTGTATCTCTTGGCCTCGCAAATTGAGCCATTAAACTGTAGAAAGAAAAAAAGAGAGAAATTAAACATGTGTAGAAGAAATATAGGAGTCTTACATTTAATAAAGCAAAATTAAATAAAATTTTAATTGAAGAACTAAATTTCTATATCTGGTACATGACACTTAATTCATGCGTACATTTAAGAAAGAATTATAAAAAAAATTCAAGAAACGGAAGAAAAAACAATCAGTAAATGAAAACCATAAGTAAAAAAAAAGGATGAGATGAAAAAAATAGCAAGCGTTATTGTAATAAGAAAAATAAATAACCCAAGAAGTATATATATATATATATATATATATATATATATATATATATATATATATATATATATATATATAAACAATTGAAAGGAACTTATTGAAAAACACAACTAACAAAAGATTCTGGGATTTTTTCTTATTCATTCTCCATAAAGTTTTGATCTTTGTAATGTTCTCTATTTTCTGAATAAATGCCCACCAATGACCTCAAGAATAATTTCAAGCCAAAACAAAAAACAAAAAATCAACTTTAAGAACATAAAAAAAAAACCTTAAGTGGGCAATTTCAAATGGAAATTAACTTACCTTGATTGAGTTAGGCAAATTATGATGACATTCAAAATACCTTGGGTTAAACAAATTATTGGTATACATTAAAGTCAAGAATTTCAGCACCTTTTAAATATTCTAGAATCCTATTACAGAAAAATAGCATAAACAACCAATACAAACAAATAAGATGAAAATAAAAAAGAATAATATAACTTAAGACTTTGTGTAAAGAGTCCACCATTAGTGAGAGTGTGTGTAAAATTTAGAAAAAAGGTTTCCCAAAAATAAGTGGAGAAAAAATAGAAGATTTTTTTAAAAAAAAATTGTGTAGTTGTTTTTATTTATTAAGGGCATAATCATCTTGCAAAAATAAAGACCAAAAAGTGATTAGCACCATCAATATTTCCTTTATATATATATATATATATATATATATATATCAATGCACCGACTTTGTTTGTGTTTGTTTTGGTTCCTCTTGGATTTGCATTTCATACGACATATCATGGGTTGGATAGCATATGAAGAGAAGACAAACAAAATAGATGTTAGTATAAAATTTATTTATTTTTTTCTAGAATCACATGCACTGACCCAACTGGTTGTTTCAGCCAGAAATAAATTAAAAATAAGACAACAAAAATAAAGGCCAGAGAATTTCTATGGAATATCTATATGGATCACAGGCAGAGATATATTTTGCATTTTATTTCACTATTGGTGGTTGCATGAGTAGCATTATGCAATTTCTACATCAAAGAACCACTTTGTTGTGAAACTAAGAATGAAATACAAGGTTTTGTAAGAATTTTTGTCAGGCTTCAACCCATATTCACATTCTACCCTCTGTAGAAAAACCAAAAGGAGTTTTCAGTGAGAAAGAAACAGAAGCTGTCCATGGCTGCTGAGAGGAACAAGAATTTGATTCATCAACATGATTAAGCTGGGACAAAATTTCACTTCCCATTTCCTAGCTCTCATACTCTGGACTTGAATCTCCCAAGATAGACGGTGCTGCATCCAACCTCGTTAAAACTTCAGGAATCCCGGCCGTGTTCCTTATTATCTGTGCATCAAAACCAGAATAAATATTCGGATATAACAATGTTTTGATTCAATTATTTGTAGATAAAAATAGTATTGTATATGAATACCCTTTTTTTATTCGTAGGAATTGATTGCGGTACCAAAAAGTTTACAACACTCTACACCTTACTCAACCAACTGAGTTAGACCCCCTTAATATATATGGCTACCCTTTAATTGACCTCACAAGGAACAACTAATATAAAAAAACTTCGTACCCCATTGCCCAGAGGCTCTTCGCTATGCGAAGGTATGGGGGAGGGATAATGTACGCAGTCTTACCCTTGCATATGCAAAGAGGCTGTTTCCGGATTCGAACCCATGACCAACAAGTCACCAAGGCACAACTTTACCGCTGCACCAACAACTAATATAAAAACTAAAAAAGAAAAGTAGAGAACAGCAGTTGAATCCTAATCATAGAACCACCCCTTGAGAGCCGACATCCTATCAACTACATTCTAGACGCTTCACTCAACCTTTTAAGTGAACTTTGTTGTAAGTAGCCATTTCCAAAACACCGTCAACCAATTCTGATACCAATTGAAAAGCACCCAAATACTTGCTAAAAGCAAGTTGTAAAGGGAGGAGAATCAGGCCATTAAAATACCATGCATCTCATACTACTTGATGTGGGAGTTAGGACACCCCATAATACCCAATTCCCTATCACAGACACAGACACACTAGAAGAGCAACTTGAAAGTAACAAGCAATTTACATTAGTTCCTATCACTATAATTTAGAAACTTTCATCAATCTATAAAAATTAAGAGGATGCTGATGATAAGAATTATCTATGTCTAAAACAATTTTAGCAAGTGAAGTACGTATAAAAAGCACCAAAAAAAATTAATGCAACTAGCATATCATTTGATAATATAATATAATTAACATATTATCATTATTCAGGCCTTCCCTTCAAGACTGAATACACCCTGAGCCTCATTTGGCTCTCAGCTTTAATCATGCAAAATGTCAGTGAGGAAAAGCAACCCTGCCAGATATTGAAGATGTTCACAAGATGCCAGAAGCTCCTCAAGAGGCATTAAACAATTTAGCATGACTAAATAAGTACTACTTTCTTCCCTTTTTCTGGAAAATTAGTATGTGTTACTTTTCACCTAAAAGCATGAGACATGCTGCAAACAAAGGTCATAACTCACAACCCAGTATGATCAAAGGTTTAAAACACATTTTATTCTCTACCACGTGAATGTGTTACTATGCTCCAATTTGGCAGTGCAAGTAAAATATATCTACAATTCCAATCAGAAAAACTTGAAGTTGCAGAAGACTTTATACACATACATATATAACAACTTTGACAATGTATATTTGGAACTTCTAATTCCAAAACTTCCCCATATCCCCATATTGTACTTATATCAGTAGTAGTATTACTCTTATATGTGTTTCTTAGTGTATGCATCAAAATTTGAGATTTCACATTAGCTCTGTGAGAATTGTCATCCACAAGGGCATACATGCATCAGTTTTATCTAAAACTTATTCCAGAAAATGAGAGTATGTTAAACTTACAAGTATCTCCTCATCGAGATAAGAAATCATGAAGAGTCTCTGAAAGCTTCCACCTTCGTACATAAGAAAATTTAGAGTGGTTTTCACAATGACATTTGAATAGAAGTGTAAATTGATTGTACACTTATATACACATATTGTAACCATAAGTCAAATACATAATTTCTTGCATATCCTATGTTTGTGCACATATATTTTATGAGTAAAATTAATAAATTATTAGATAATGTAACAGTGAACATCTACCAAGTACCAACATAAGACATCTCACACTTGTTCTCAGATATCTCTATCAATTTCAATCCAAGCCACAAGTACCTTTTTTTTCTCTTTTGGAAACAAGCAGCGTGTATCTTTTAACATATTGCTTTTCATAGAGATAAGGTATTTCCCAACCTATTGCTTCTATAGATTTCAGGTTTTCACTTTTCAGCATATTATACTGGCAGTGCAAAGTGAAATGAAACCAAAATTCAAAAGATTGTGCATTTCTACTATAATACTTCAGTCAGAGGACTTGTTGAGACGTGGAGTATAGAAAATTAGCAGTAGCTTACTTAGAGGAACTTTCAGCCCACTAGCAACAGGATCGCGTATAGGGGCAGGAAGTTGTTGTAAAGCATTAGCTGCCTGCCCAAGTGCCCCTTTAAGCTGTTCTGGTACTCTCTCTTCAATAATTGTTGGTGTCACGAAAACCCCTTCAACATACTCTTCTTTCATTCTAAGTGGCCCCTCCACAGATAATTTGGTTGAGAGAATGACTTTGTTTTCTATCTACATTTGATCAAAAAGTTAATAGTCAATAACACTAAGGGAGGGAGTAATAATGACACAAACACAATCTGCAAAGAAGACAATTTAAAATATGCCATATAAGGTGTACAATAATATGTTGTGTAGGTACTAGGTATTATCATAGCTTTTAAGAAAAATACCTACTAAACTTGAAATTTAAAAAATAAATGGATTCCTCAAACTAACTTACTTACTACTACTTAACACAAGGCGACACTCTTTCAAGTATGTCCAAAAGAGAAAGGACAATAATACAAGTTTCTGGATTAAAAGTGGAATATGGTAAACAGAAAAGGGCATTCTATTAAATAGACAGAACAAAGAAAGCAGTTTACTCTTCTATTGGCACGTCCATTATTATGTAAAATCAAGGTAATTTTCCATCCTTTTCTAAAATTATCCAGAAAAAAGTCCCAACTACTTTTCAATGTTTAATTGTTTCAATTAATCTAAAATTGAGGTTATAAGTGAAAGTTTATTTATAAAGAAAATATATTAAGAGAAAGTAAGATTGTGTAGCTAGTGTAACCAAGATTGTTTCTCCCAATTCCTCTTTTTTTTTCTGGTGCTTTACTATTTTCCCACTTCCCATAAACAAACAAATTTATCCTTTAAATTATTAAGGACATTTAGTGCATGCCCCACTCGCTCAAGTAGAGACTAGGGTAAACTATATCAAATCCACTTGTATGGCTATCATTTTTTCCCAACTAGTATTTTAACCTACATTGAATATGATAAATTCTTTTAAATAAAGAAAAATCATAAGAAATAATTTTTTTTCATATATATGTAGTATTGTAGCATATAATAAATAATTTTTAATATTTATAATGAATATGTTTGAATACATAAATTATAATAATTTGGATTTATAATGAACAACTTAACTTGTGATATAAGGTTGTTTTTAACTATTAACAATTTCTTTTACAAAACTATTTAAATTCAATTTAGAGATAGAGAGAAAAGAGAGTAGATTGAAAGAGATAGATGGTTAAGAAGAGATCAAATATACATATAAAGCCAAAAGGATGGTAGTTTAAGATGGTTGAGAGAATTATTTTTTTACTAGTTATGGGGCAGTGTGAGAAATGCATAGTCAAAGGAGAGAAGAGAAGAGAAGATATTGAAAATGTCTAATTGAGAGAGTAAAATATCACTCTCTAAGTTGTGTATTCCAATTTATAATATAGGAGTGAGTAGATCAATTGCTGCTAGGCTTACATCTATGTCATCAGAGAAATGATAGAAAACATTACAAAGAGGTAGTGATTTAGAGATATATAAGCCAATGATCTTCAACCAAGTTATTTTCACTAAATTGGAGTAAATGCTTAAAGTGTTTTTAGAGAGACATTACTTTGGCTTTCAGGGAGATGTATTGTTTCCTTCCTGGTCTTACAAACATTAATTACACAAGACCCCATAGTAGTATTTCAAAATTCAATCACATAAGTACCATTATTATGTTCAGTGCTATGGATGCTAGCAATAGTAGCGCTATAGTGCTGTCGCAAAGTGCTATGGATGCTGGCAGTGGTTGCTACAAGAAACTCATAGCATAGCGTTTTGCATTGTGCAGATAGAATCCAAAATGGCAGTGGAATAGCACTCAAATCATGCAGCTATTCCCTGTTCACACCTCAGCCCCTCCATTTCCCAGCCAAACCTTGACAGATGACTCATATTTCAGCCAAACTCGCTGCATTTTGCCCAACTCACTCCTTTCCTGACCAAGGCCATTCGTTTTCTGGCAAATCTCACCTCCAACTCTATTTTGAAGTTCAAAAAACAGTGTAGATAACAGGGTGTTTCATAACTTGTGCAACTTAACTATAACATATCCAAGATATCTTTTTTTTCTCAGATGAACTTTGTTTTTCACATTTCATGGTTCATCACATTCCACTAATTTTTCTATTGCAGCCTTCAGTTTTTTTATTATAAATTCCATCATCTTCCTATGTTTCCCTTTAACTTCATTCCTATCTCCTCAGTCTTCATTTCTCACATTGTCAATTATAGCTTAAATTAATGGTGATTGGGTGTTAGACTATGAGATTTTTGGTATTAATTATGGATATATCTGTAATTTTGGATAATTTTATATTTTATTTTTAAGCATTTCTATGGGTATAGTATAAATTATGTATCTTGTATCTATAATTTTCAGTAGCATTATGGCTGCTCAGCAGCAGCACTATATGGTATTGATAGAAGCGATATATATTAACTAGATATTGTTCATCCACAAGCATCAAGAGGTGAAAACGCATGATTGCTATGATCCAAATACATAATTAGACAACCATGCTATGTTAAAGAAAAATTTGAGTTTTAGTTCAAAAATCTTCACCTAACAACTTAAGCTTTTAGGATAGTTGCTTCATAACATGGTATATTACCAAGTGGTCTAGAATTTTATCCTTGCTGTCGACATTCCTCTAGTGAAGAGTCGGAAGGTATGTGAGCCTATACATTGTTCACGTTTCAGGCCCAAAGGCCTCTTATGTGAGGGAGCATGTTAGGTATGTAATATAAAACCACTTATGTGGCTTCACCTACCAACTTAAGCTTTTCTAGATAGTTGGTTCACAACAATTGGAAAGGGTGAAAAGCATTAAACATAGAAAATTAGTAATGAAATTTGCAATGCTTCATGAATGCTACATAAGATTTGTGCATGCATAAAAAAATGGCAAACTCAGAGGTATACCGAGTTTAATAATCTCATGTTCGCAGTAATCTTCGCATTTCCATCCTTAATAACAAAATCCATTTTTGACAAATTAGCCAAAGTTGAAGGAAAGATTCTGCACAGATATAAAGTACATAAGAGCATTGTTACTCACCAATGAGATCAACCCAAATTTAATTGCAAATATAAAAAACTTTATATTCTTTATAATTAAAAGGGGTCAATCTAAAGTCCCAAGAGGAGGCACAATAATTGACAAGATAAAAGCAAATGTTCAAAGAGAAAACTCACTCAAATATAAACCTAGCAGCAAACAAGCCTGGACTTCCAGAACCAAACCACTCAAAGTTCCATCGCCCCTCCAAGAAGGGTGACCTGTAGCATAAAATTGCATGAACATCTTATACAGAAGCATAGACAAGGGCACTCTCAGTAACTCACGTTGTGGGGCGAGGTGTTGGATTGAGCCGCTCAAGACCAGTTATCCTTTCATTCACATCAATCTTTTGCCATTCAGTAGTCTTCCCAGAGACCAAGGCCTCGAAACCCCCTGCATCTTTAAACTGACAGGATGTCTCCAGAGTAAGTATATTCTAGTCTAAGCTTGATGATTTGCAAAAACAACATTAGCAAATTACTCTTTTTTTGTATTTAAGTAAATCCTGTCATTGTTTGTTTCATTATTTGTTTGCAACTTTCTCTCTAGCAGTAGCAGGTAACTAGGTTCATTGGCATATGCTATTCACTGATACATCCTGTCTTGAAGCGGCGTAAAAGACCAACCATTTTTAAATTTTCAATATCATTTGTATTTGTATGAATTAGCATACATATATTAACATAAATAACATAAATAAGGGATTCATAAAAAATGAATGGATGATTAGAAACACCAAAATACACAAAGGATTGTAACGTATATTTTTTAAAATATCCAAAAGAAAATTTATATTTATGCATATAATACAAAAAGAATACTAATTGGGGCTTTCCGTTGGTAGAAAAAATAAGGCCTCTTTGGTCACAAACATCAAGCATCAAGCCAGGAAAATAAGAAATAAAAAACAAACACTATCTTCTAGTTTTCCACTACTCCACATAGCACAGCAACATATTTTTTTTCTTTCTCTTAGCATAAGTAATTGTGAAACAAATATAAACCAGAAATTCGCTTAGCATAAGTAAATCATGAAACAAATATAAACCAGAAAAGCATTGGTTTTGGAATCAAAATGACATGAACGAAAATTTTCAACAAACCTAGGCCCCCTAATCCCAATACACACTAATTATTCCTCCAATGTCTTAAAAAACACTGTCTGCAACCTCAATTATAGCCACAACATCATGGTTTCCGGGTATCTACAAAGCATTTCTCTGCCATATTAAGAATCACAACAGAACCGCAACCGCAATTTAAAACCTCGTAACCACAGAATAAAGAACAAGAAAACTAACAAACATGAAAAGGGGGTAGCGTGGGGTCCAGACAGAGCCACACCCATTATCCAAAACAGTAGCAAGCTCGATTATTTACCAACAAAAACGCAAAACAAAGGGCCAAAACAAATGGGTAGGTCCCAGAAAACGCAAATGGGAAATAGAATCAACAGAAAGAGGCTCACAGCGAGAAGAAGCGATTCTTTGGCGGAAAGTCGTTCCATTTCTTTGGCATACGCAGCAGGAGCACCCTGAACGGCTTGCTGAACCATGGCTCTGCATCCCCATCTCTTATTTGAGCCAACTCTTTGGGGCGAAGAAAGTGTCAGCCAAGAACAATAAGAAGAAGAAGAAGAAGAAGAAGAAGAGAATTTGGAAGAGGAAGAAGGGATGCATGTGGCGATTGGGGAAACACAAGCATGGGAAGAAGCTGAAGCAGCCATTGACATTGTTTGAAATGAAATGAGTGAATGAATGAATGAATGGTGTGTCTCTTTAATTAAGAGTTTAAGACTAATGGTAGTGCTTCTTCAATTTGTCATCACTCAAGAATCGTGAGTTGAAAAAACAATAGTAAAATACTGATAAGCAACACGAATGGAATGGGCGAATCGCACCGGTTTTTTACTGGAAAGTTTTCGACTTTACCTTCCTTTGTCCTAATCCCGACCAAACGCCACGTTGGTTTCTGGTTTTGGTGTCTGGTCGACGATCGTCGCATAGATTAATGTATTTGTTTATTTAATAAAAGCATGTTAATGATGACTCGGAACATCTGCCGTTCAAATTATAAGATTATTTTAATTATTTCATGTCTTTTAATAAAAATAATTAATTCAATAAAAAAATAACTAATTTAGTAACAAATTATAAGTTTATTTCAATTGTTATTATTCTAAAATTATTATTTGTATCTTTCTATTCGCTTAATTGTTTTTTATTGATGTTTGAAGAAAAAATAATTAAGTAAGAATATATAGAAAAAAATAATTAATATATCTAGAAATTATAAGATCTTATAAAAAAAGGATAAATAAATTGATAAAAATAATCATAATTAATAACAAAGGGAAATATAATGCAATCCATATTGGATAAATGAGTTTTTTATCTTAATTTTGTGAATCTTACATCATGTAGAGGAATAGTTTGTTTAAATTTATTGGCTAAATGATACTTTTGTCTTTTTATATTTTTGTTATTTTTGTTTAATCATTTATGTTTTTTATTTCATTTTTTTTTTCTTATTTGCATTAGCAAATATTAGTATTCTTTAAATTTTAAAATAATTAACTAAAAATAGTTATAGCTAAAAATTATCATTATCTTTAAAATGCATTCAATCACCTATTTTTTTAACCTTTGTCATCTTCCACAAACTCCATAACCACCACAATAGATCACTATAACCACCATCCAATAAAATCTACTAATATCTGCAACACTACAATCATCATCAACAAACAACTCAAATTTGCAACCTCAATTCATCAAACAACATCATCCCACCACCCCATAGTCACATCGCAACTCACTACCAACATAGATAAAAAATTTGGGTGTTGAAAGTGATGAGAAGCATCAAATTTGATGTCACAATGGTAATTTTGGGTCTTCTTTCAGTTTTTAGCCGCCACTATTTAAAATTATTTAAGAATTTAAAAATTAATAGAACATGAACGTTTGCTAATGTAAACCAGAAGAAAAAATCAAAATGAAACTTTCAAAAACATAAAGGATCAAAGTGAAAACTTCAAAAACATAAAGGATCAAAGTGAAAACTTCAAAAACATAAAGGACCAAAATAAAACTTTTAAAATTTAATGTACCAAAGTAAAACAACACAAAACATAATGGATCAAAAATAACATTTACCAAATGTATTTGTTGAAAAAAACACTTATTTTAATAAAAATAAGCAGTTTTTCTATATTTTTAATGTGTTTGTCTAAACTTCTTCTACTTAATTTTTTTTTTGCTTATTTTAATAAGCAAATTCTATATGCTTACTAAAAAAAATTCTAAAAATCACTAATTTTAAAATTACTTTTTTTTTGTCTTGAGTCAGAGACTACATATATCCTCCAACCCACTAGGTCATAGACTAATCTCGCTCAAAGTTTGATTCTCGTTGGTCGAAGAAAATTTAATACACAATGAGAATCAAACATGGGTTCTCTTACTAAATAAATCGTTCTCACTCATGTGAGCGCAACGAGACCATACACCACTATGTCAATCCTTTGGGTTAAATTACTTTTTTAACTTTAAGCAAATTGACCCAAATTTAAACAATCTACAAAAAAAATTACTTCAATGCTAAGATTGCTAAAGTTAATGCTTAACATAATTTTGTGTGTGTTATAATACTTGAAAAATATGTTAATTATGATATAATGTTGTTAAGCAATGGTTGCTTATATAAGTGTTGAAGGTGAAATTTTGTCCTTGCTTTTGTCAATAAACATAATTTCATACAAATTCGAGGAAGGAAACAATTCTTCCTTTGGAGACCCTTTATTCTCCCACTAGGTCCTTTACCATAGGCCAATGTGTTAAATTTTTATTATTCAGTTTGATCATCTAAAATTATATGATTAAAATGTGTAGAATTTCAAGTCAAAATATAATCTGCATTTAATGCATAATGGGAATTGAATTTTTACCACTAAGATTTAGATGGTTTAAATTCAAAGTGGAAGATTGTATTTTACTAGATGAAGCCTATTTGAATGGATGCATTGAAAGTTGTTTTTGTTTCAACTTCCAATAGAACTTATTTATTATAGTTGATGGCAAATTTCACTATAAATAAAGAAGATAATTAATGGAGAAGATACATCTGAAGAGAAAGTGTGTGAGAAAAGAGATTGAGAAACAAAGTCACTTTGTTGAAAGAAAAATGTATTTGTGTGAGAGTATTATCACTTCTTGTAACTATTGAGTGAGGTACTCTAGATAGTAGAATGATACATAATTTAGGGTGAGTTACAATCTTGTAATCTTTGTAGTGTTCTCACGATCTTTTGTGAGTGTGGGTAATTTTTTTAAGGGAGTGTTGATTACCCAACAAAATGCACCGGAAAATATTAATAATACACGTTAACACAAAAAATGTTTACTATTGAAGCTAGTCGTTTATTGTTGACTAACAGCTAATTCAATAGACAACCATCAACTAATGTGGATCAACAGATTCTAACTTGTCCTAGTGCTAAAGATGATTGGAGACTAAAATAGTTATTTCTAATGGCTAACAACTAAAAGAATCATTTATGACAATTAACAACTATTTCAGTTAGCTGACGGCTAACCGGCTAATTTCTGTCGGTGGACATCAGACGACTAATTTTTGTCGGCTAACACAAAAAAGTTGAATCAGTCCTATTTTGTGGAAGACCAAGTCTAAAGGAGTATTTGAATGTGGAAGATAGTTGCAAGAAATTTTTCCAAGGTCAAATGTATATAGATCCATGATTCCTAAAAAATAAGAGTTGTTGATGAAAAATAACAATGTTTTGGTTGCAATAGCTCTAGGAAATGTGGAGCCACACTTTCAATAGAAGTAAGTAGCTTAGGAAGTTAAAATCATATAATCCATGATCTCCAAAAATCTAGGAGCATGGATAGTTATTAGGAAACAACTAACTTTCAGTCAAAAAATTGAAGTAAAAATATTTTGTGTTCAAAACAAGGAACCTACATTTGCATTTTTTTTGTTTTCATCTTAAAAACCTCTTTCCTTTGGTTCTAATTTATTACCCTTAAATAATGAATTGAGCTCATATAGGCATTTTGGATGATGATATTGAAATAGCCTTTCTTGCTATATTTATGGTACCCCACCTATTTCATAAAGTATTTTCCTTGGTATAATGACAGCTACCCAATATTTGGGAGAATCTTTTCCTGAACCCATACATGTTTCAGTAGGTCTTACTGTAACCGATTTGTCTGGAAATATGTGTACCCATATTAGTCCACCTCAACGAATATTTAGTGACATTGCCCGTCGTCCCATGTCCTGTAAACATCTAACACTTGCTTAGAAAACTTTACAAATAGGACAAACTCAGATGTAAAAGAGGATCATGATCAAATCAATCAAATTACTCTTTTTCAGTCATTTATCTTTGGCTTAAATGTGTTCATCATACTTGAAAAATAGATCATTTTTAATTTACTACCTACAATTCACTTTTATTCATCTACGTTCCTGACATTTTTTTATGTTTCACTGTAGTACCTACCGTTACTCCCATTTTGTTAAGTGATGGCGTGATAGACAGAGTGCCACATCATCAAGCCTAATCACTAACACATGAGTTCCACATATTTTTTTATTATTTAAATTATTTAAAATTTCAATTTTCCTTCTTCCCCTCCTCCAACGAAAAACAATCATGCGCCACCATCATCATCCCTAATCTTCCTCTACTCGTATCCTAAGACCCACCTCTTCCTCTCTCATCTAACAGTGTGATTTACGACCATTCTTCACTACTTCCTTCTTCCTCACTGTCGTGACAGCAACGACACTCCCCCCTCCGACCATCAAGCAAGGCCACCATGCATTGGTTTCCATCTCTTTGCCTATAACTCATGAGTCACACATGGCAAATGGCAACCACCCATGCCTTACTCACCCACAACAATCCACCATCGAAAACAAAGAGTGAGTAATAAAAGCAACAAGAACCATCTTCACATGTGAAATCGAAAATAACAAGAAGAATCATCTTTAGATCTAAAATTGAAAACAACAAGAACCATCATCTTTAGATCTGAAATCGAAAATAAGAATCATCATCACATCTGAAATTGAAAACAAAAGTTGAAGCTTGACAAGTGTGATCTTGTGAGATAAAATGTTGTCGTGGTGAGATAAAGTTGAAGCTTGACAAGCTTGATGTGGGTGGGGGTCGGAGACTAAGGTGGTTCAAAGATTATAGCGGTGTGGTGACTAGGTTGCAACAAAGGTTGGTGCACAGTGGTTATGGTTGGAGTTGGTGACATTTAATTTTAAACATCATTGTTTTTCAGTCGAAGAAGGAGAAGAAGGAGAATATTTTTTTAAAAATAATTTCAATAATAAAAATAATGTGGTATTAATGTGTTAGTGATTATGTTTGATGATGTAGCACTCTTTCTGTAACATTATCACTTAACAAAATGAGACTAACGGTAGGTACTACAATAAAACATAAAAAAAAAGTCAAATAAGTAGATGAGCAAAAGTGAATTTTAGGCAATAAATTAAAAATGACTTATTTTCCAGATATGAAAAACATATTTAAGCCTTTATTTTTTTAATTTATCCTTTATTTACATCTTTGTCTTTACCATTTTTCAATTGTTTATAGTTTTCCTTTAATGCTTTCAGTCGTTATAGATTTCTTTTACCCTTTTTGTCATTTACAACTTTCTTTACCGTTTTTATTTATAATTTTAAGTCGTTTACAATTTTTCTTGCTACGACTAATGAGAATTTTGAAAATATTTGTTAAAAATATATAAATAAATAAATGCTTTTATTGAGATTATAATAAGAAAAAATTAATAACAATAAGTGATTCACTTTTTATATAAAAAATTCTCAACTAATATTCTTAATAAAAGTTATTAAAATAAGATACATAATAATGGTAAGAATATTTGTCATCAATTAGTATAAAATTGGTTTATAATTAATCAATGATTTCAAATTCAAAGTCGTAAATATTCAATTACATTAAATATAATTCTGTTGAAGAATATTTGTCATCCTCTCAAAAAAAAACTAAGATACATTCAGGGAAAATGAATGGATTGTTAAAACTCCTTTTTGAAAATCATATTTTTATGCTTCCTCTATATTTTAGGGTCTATGAAGACGAATTAAGATGAGCTTACTTGTGTCCTTGTTAAATTCAAAATTTAACTAGAATCATTTAGTTGAACTCAAACTGAACGTAATTAATACTTGATATATTGGACAAGATTAAGTTAATCTTGTTTCTTAAAATTATATGTCAATCTTAATATAATGTATAATTAAATTACAAAATAAAAAATGTATAGGTTACATTAAAATATATATATATATATATATATATATATATATATATATATATATATATATATATATTAATATTTAGGTTAAAATGTAATTTTTATCCCCTATTTTCTTAAATATGAGATTTTAGTTTCCTTATTTTTTTTAATTGAGACATTTTATCTCTCACTTTTTAAAAATTTGTAATTTTAGTCTTTCTTTTTTAATTGAGATATTTTATTTCTCACTTTAAATAAATTCACAAATTTAGCCCTTGTAACCAATTTCAAACATTCATCCTTGTACTTGGTAAACTTTCACTAACATGTGTTTATTTATTATCCATGTGACAATTTTTTTTTTAAAATTATTTAATTGGTAATGAAGTTAATTTATTTAAAAAAAGAATTTAAAAAGGATATAGGCAAGTCTTAAATTGAAAAGAAGGACTAAAATTGAATTTTTTAAAAATGAAAGACAGAATGTCTCAATTAAAAAATGGAAGAAATAAAATCACGATATATATATATATATATATATATATATATATATATATATATATATATATATATATATATATATACACAATTGAGTGTTTTAGCATTTATGATTACTATTTTATCCCTATAATAACTATTACCTTGACAATCCACTTACTAATTTCTATTATCTTTGTTTTTTAAAAAAATGAAAAAACATTTTGGACACAAAATGCTTATTTCCCCTAGTAAATATAATATCATGTATAGAAATATTATCTATTACATTAAAAGTATTATATCAATATACAATTTATAAAAAAAATTATATTTTAAAAAGAATATAAAAAGATCATATTGAATTGAGATAAGCCAAAATATAACCCAAGTTCATCATCAAAATATATTGTTTCTAATTTATAAAATCTTAAACTGAACCAATTTAGTGAAACAGAACTGTTTCATACACACCCTACTCGTTTTTTTTAATGCATCGTTTTGTTTTATAATTCAATTGAAATATATTAATTTTATAAAAGTTTTTATACCGTTATTTATTCCTAAAGTTTTATGTAATTAAAATTTATTACATTTTGTAACGATAATTTTTAAAAATTATTTCTAAATTGATTTATTTTGAATTCTGAGTATAAACTTAGGTTATATTAATATTTAATGCTTAAGCTTAGTATTGTAAAAAAATTACAATTATATTATATGACTATCAAACTCTTAATTTATATACACTATTAGCGTAGAGAGTTTTACATCAACTAAATAAAAAATATTATGGATATACTTTTTCCTTAATTATGTTTTTATTTCTAATAAATACTTAATTTTTTATTTTTTAATAAATTTTTGTTATACATTGAATTTATAATAAAATAAAATTTTTATTTTTAGTTCTTGATATTTTATTTTAATCGTTGATAAATTAATAAATTTTGTGTTAGTTCTGTGATAAATTAACAAAATGAAAAAATCTATTTAAAAAATAAATATAAAATTCATTAATTTATCAATAACTACAAAAGGGTCAAAGATTAAAAATAAAATTATTATTTTATTAGGACTCAATAAAATAATAATAATAATAAAAATAATAAAAAATAAATACAGAAATTAAATATTTATTAGGGATAAAAAATATTTAAACCCTTATTTTTTAAATCTTTAGTCTCTTCCTTAAAGAATTAAATCTTTAGCCTGAGTATAATAAAATGCTAAAAACACATATACTTATTCAAACAATAATAAAATGCTAAAAATACAAAATCAGATATGCAATTTAAAGTAAAATGGAGATGCGGGGGATCGAACCCCGTACCTCTCGCATGCAAAGCGAGCGCTCTACCATTTGAGCTACATCCCCTAGCCGTTATGTAACACTTTTAGTTACATAACAAAACTTTACACGTCTTCCTTGTTTAGTAGACTTGGAAAGTCCTAAAATACCCTCTATTAGAAAATAAATTATAGGAGCATCTTTTCAGTGTCCAGTTTGATTAATTCTCCACTTTGTTTACAATAGGAAGAGCCGTTTCTGGATTATATTGTGTATACTTTGATGAATATTTAGTTTGAGATTTAGATGGAGCGATTCAGAACTTAGAATTATAAGATTGATTTAGTGGTAAATGGATATAAGGGAGGGATAAAAAGTTACGGGATTGATTTCTCCTACTAATAAAAAATTAAAAATTAACAACTAATATTTATTGATAAAAATAAACATTTAAATCATAAACCTCTTTGTGCACTTACCATGCTCTATTAATATATCTTCTTGTTTGCTTATAAAAAAACATTCAGCTCTATTATTCTTGGTGTAAAATACTATGATTAAGGGTCACTTTGTTTAAACTTAAAATAAGTAATTTTAAAATATGTATTTTTTTTAAAAGTGCTTATTTAACAAGCAAATCAGATAGGGTCTGCTTCTCAAAATAAATAAATTTGATAGAGTTTCAATTATGAGTCTTTCTTTTATAGGTTTCAAGAGAAAGTTTTCAGTTTTATAAGAGAATTATGTGTGCATAATATTTGTACTTATTTTTCTATATATTGAAAGTTTTAAGAGGACTTAGAACAACTAGATATAGGTTCAGATGACACTCAATCAATAAAAATTCTTGTGTAATTTTCTTATTCTCTTAACTTTTAGTCTTAAATTCATCTTGGTATTCAAATTGATCTCAAAGGATCATAAAACTTTGTTTTTACACATGTTCTAATCATAAAAGTTTTTTGGTTTGTAATGATCTTTTTTTATATTATTTTTTGAGAAAATTTTGATTAAGTGAAAGAGGTTATTTTAATCTGATTAAAAAAAGAATTAATAAATATTTTGAAAGAATCTATTTAACTCCATTATAGATTCTCGAGTGATCCAACACCTATAAACTACCCCAAAGGTCAATCCCTGGTGGGTGTTTGTCACCCCAAAGCGAGGGCTAGTGGAAGCGTGGTCCTACGATCAAAACTGACTCTGATACTATCTTAGAATTATAGTGTGAGAAGCCTAACTCAACCCCAAAAGCTAGCTCAAGGGATGAGGGTTGCCCCTCACTTATATATTCTAATGTGGGATTACTTTTAGCTGATGTGGGACTTAGATTATTTCCAACAGTCATTTTACATTTCCCAACTATTTCTATTGAACACTTTTAATTTAACAATTTAGCTTTAAAAATTTTAGTTGATGACCTTCAACTTTCACTTGGGGTTAAGTTTTTCAACTCGTCTTGTCAAATCTAATATCTTCTAATATCTCTATATATAAATTATCTAAGCGATTGAAATTACTGAAATCACCTTTCTAATTTTTTGACACTTGTCCATTTTGGGGGGTAAATTGGTCTTCAATCATTCCTCTCTTTTTGAATTTCAAAATCTGATCTTCTCTCTTCTATGCACTAACCTTACTTTTGCTTATGTTCTCCTTCTCCTTCTCATGTCTTCTCCATCTCTCTCTATCTATTTCTCTTTCTCTCTTTTTGTGGTTCCGAGTGTGGTGCGGGATCTCATTTCATACCCTATTTTTGATTTCGACTCTGATCCCGTTTGAAGAAATAACCCGATTATCTTTCTTTTTTTCCTCTCTTTTGGTCAATGGGACACATCATTTATGGCATGCCTAGGTAATGTTTTGAGGAGGGAAAATAAATATATGTCTTCTCTGTCTCTTCTCCTTTACTTAAAAACCCTAATTACCTTCCCTTCCTTTTTTTCTAAAATGCACCCACGTCTCTCTCTCTCTCTCTTTCACTTTTCCTCAATCTTCTTTTTTCTCAATTACAAAAATGGATGAGGTAATAAGTTTTGTTTATTCAAGTTTCCTTTTTCCTGCATAGTTTTTTTTTTTTAAAATTATTGTTCTTCTATCATCTTAGGATTTTTGAAAGAATTATGAGAGAACAAGCGAACATGTTGAAAATTTCTGCTGTGAAATTCATTCAAAACTAAGAAGATACTTATATGTGTTGCCATATGTATTGGTATATATATATTTTCTTTCTTTCAATCTTTAATTAAAGTTTCATTTTTGAAGGTGAATGTTAAGATAATAAAGATGAATGTGTAATTAAAAAGCTTCATTACACATCTGAGATTTTTACAGTGCACTTGAACAAGGTAGTGATTGTGATTGTTATGTTAGAACAAAGGAGCATAGCTGGAAATTTTCTACTGTGAAACTTTCTTTTAAATATAGAATCATTGTTATAGTTATATGCTTAAATTTAATTAGATATGGGGGTATTGTTGTTTCTACGTGTGATTTTGTTTATCTTAATTCTAATTTAACAGATTTTGCTTCACAGGGGCCTTATAAGCTCCGTTTTAAAATTGGTTTTTCTCCTTAGCTTATTGCTTTCATGTTTCTTATATTAATGCTATCTTCATTTATATAAAACATAAAACATAAAACATAAAATAAAATAACTAATCTTAAATAATGTAATTAGTTAGTCAACTAATCTAATTCAACGAGATATTTTGAGTTCTATAATTGGTAGCTAATAAATCTAACTAACCAAAACTGTTTGTTTAAGTTTGTTCAATGCTTCTCTTTTGGTACTTTATATATAGCAACAATGTCTCATTCAGTTGATAAAAGTAGAGAAAATAGTGAAGTGATGAAAAGATCTCAAATCTAAAAAGATACACAACACACAGACCTTACATTGACAACTAACAAAAAATATTTTCTTTTATTTTTTATAATAATAAAAATAATTGAAATATTTTATTTGTTATTCACTAAAAACACATGGACATGGAGTTAAAAAAGAGAAAAGAAGATTACAGAATTGTAGTATCGCCGTTCCAGGAAAAAAATTGAATTCAATTTGAAACACCTCATTATAGTTCCAATTTCGAAAGAATCTCAATTGAACATGGTGTTTCCGATTTCAAAACACTCACAAGAATCGTTAATAAAAGTTAGATTTCCTAATTTCTTCCTTTTCTTATTATTAGATCTTTGATTTTGGATCCACACAATTATCATGGACAGCATAATGAGCAAGCTCTACAATCTCGACGTGTACCCTAAAATCAATGGGGATTTCTTCAACCACTCGCTCTATGGCGGTGTCATCACACTCGCTTCCTCCATTCTCATGTTATTGCTCTTCTACTCCGAGCTTCGTACGACACCTCTTCCACCTCTTCTACTCCTGATCCCAATGTCATCTATGTTTTGATTTGACCATGTTTATAAATTTACAACAATGTCGAAATAACATTTGTAAATTTTTGTAAATTGCACACTTATTTTGTTCTCAAACTTTTGCGACACACTATGTCTTTAATAATATGACTTTGTTATTTTCCTTTTGGTATATAATATCTACTTTTCTTTTGCATCATCATCAAATTTAATTTATACGTACCGATGATTCATTTTTTTATCTTATATTACTTTTTAGCTTATTCATTTGCTTTTCAATTTAAGAAATACAATATTGTATAATAGTATAAATATATAGTCCACACCTGTATTGTTATTTATATTTTTCAGTGTCACTTGCTAGTTAAGCATAATAGTTAGTAGTGGATAGGGGAGCAGCCACCCCTAAAAAACTCTATAGCAAGATACAACTGATTTCACTTATCTTTACTTAGCTTCAACCCTTCAAGATATATTTCTTTATCACTAGATGTTTAACTTTTATGAAAAATTGTGATTGAGATTGAGACAATTTGAATGCAGAGGCCAATTCAATTTGATGAATACTTTATTTTTTATTTCTCTTTCTTTGACCAAGTTTGTCGTTGAGTTTTTTTATTAATGCTAAATTGAAATTGGTACTCCACAAGGTTTTTCTGTTTACTCCACAAGTTTGGCGTTGAGTTTTTTATTCTGAATTTGTGTTTCTGTTAACTTCTCAAAGAATATATGCTAAGCTTAAAGATTAATACAATAGTGCCTGTGAACTATTATTTGCTAAGATTTATTCAATGTTGGTACTGGCTATGGTTGCTATTGTCAAATTGAAATTTGTACTCTATAAGGTTTTTGTTTTTTTTTTATTTGGTATATATTGACTATGTTTTCAATTTCTCTGTCTTTAACATCTCAAATTCTAAATTGGGATGCTCTTTCTTTGTTATTCATGGATCTAATTAAAGGCTATGGCACACAAGTTTGATCTAATCAAAGAAATAGATGGGAAAAGGGAAACATTGAAGCTAGCTATATGAGTAACCGATCTTTGGTTTGTGCAACACTAGGATAACCCAAGGCATTTTGAAATGATAATTATGGATGGAAAGGTATTTATATCATGCATAATTTATTTGTTGTAAGATGGCAGAATTGTTAATGTAATGAATATTTCTTTCTTTTTTTGTTCTCTTTATTATATAAGGTGACAAAATTGAGGTTGTGGGAAGAAAAGATGAGCTGTTGTCATGGGAGGCAAAGTTGAAACAGGGAACTACTTATATCATGTATAATTTCAAGGTTGTTTCTAACAATAGATAATACAAAAGTAACGACCATCCATTCAAACTACATTTCACAGGAGCAACAATTGTAATAGAGCAACCTCTTGCAGATATCCCTGTTAATGTGTATCGATTTAAGAGTTTCTCGTAGATACTTAGTGAAAATTATCAGAGTGATGTGTTAGTAGGTAATTTTTTAATAACTTTGCATTTTCAGTTGTTTTCATTTTACAAATAACCCATCAAATAACATCATGTACTTTTATAAATAGATGTAATAGGTGGTGTAGACCAAATTACTCAGTGGGCACTACAAGCTGAGAAAAAGAAAGTTGTGTTTAATCTCAAAGATTTGAGGTCATTTTTTATATTAAATCAAACTTCATTAATTTTATATTTTGTTAACATGACAAATGTTTACATTCCAATTATTGTATTTACAAGTACAATATAGTGGCAAGGTTGTTTCCTGTACTCTTAGGTCAGACCATGTTGTAGAGTTTGCTTAATATTATGATAATCAAAGGACAAGTGGCGAATCAATGATTATTTTATTGACAAATGCAAAGATCAAGAAAACTTCAGGTACCCAATCATACACTACCTATTTTCTTATTACTATGGTATATCATATACTTGGATAATGCCTGATTCTGTCATTTATTGTTATGACAGACACTTATCCTTTATCGATATCAAATTCTTGGTATTCTTCCAAGCTGCTGATCAATGAAGTTGTACCTGGAATTGAAGACTTCAAAACTAAGTTCCAAGGGTAAACTTATATTCATTTCAATTAGGTCTCTATATAACTAAAAATATTTTGTATAATCTAATTTTCAAAACTTTTTTCATGGTAAAATGAGTTCAACTGAATTCTCTGAGAGCCAACCTTTTAGCCAATTTTCAGGAAGCTCCCAATATACAGAACAAGACAAATTTCTATTTAATGTGTCGATCAAGAGTATTTCTGAGATTAAAAAGTTTAAAGAGGTTTACTTTAACTGTTGTCTAAAGCAATTTGAAATTTTGTGGCTTTTTCTTGTGTTCATTTATGGTTTTTGTTAAAGCTCTTCAACAAGGACATTACTTGTGTCACTATTGGGACAACGTACGGGAAAGATTATTGTTGTGAAGGAAGGTTGGTATTATCAGGGATGTAGGCAATGCAACAAAAAAAATGATGTTGATGGACCATTCAAATGCCACTGTGGAGCATACCATGAAAAGATCTATTGCAAGGTTGTACCATTATTTTTTCGTAATGTTTTTGGCTTAACCTTTTTATAATTTCATTATATCTATTGTGCTAATAGGTACAAATTGAATATTTAGGTACTTTATGGACAAGACACTCCAAATATCATTTTTTGGGATTGTGAATTTACTGAAATCTTCAGCCAATCAGCTCAAGAACTAAGGGATTTAATGATTCAAGTAATTACATGCTCATTTATATAGTGGTCATTTATTTTTAAAATTTACTTATATTTGAAACAAATTTACTTATAGTGTGTCACTGTGTTTTTAGGCTGGAGAAGATCATCCCAATATATATCCGGAACAGCTAGATGCATTGCTAATTGGTTATACTGCAGCCTTTAGGTTGAAATATCAATCTTGTTTCAGATGTGTATATGCGAGCAAGTTGTCTACTAATCCAATATTGGTATTGTCCATGCAACCATTAATACATCATACCTATGGGATCATTGTAAAGTGTTAACTCTAATAAAAAATATGTGTTTGTTCAACAACTTGGACAACTCTGCATTGCATCTGAACTTAATTAGTTTGCATAATGAATACTAAACATTGGAAATAGTCAAATATCACAATCAACTTCCATTGATATTCCAGAAGAGATTTTTATTACTAATTTCGATGATTCCATCATTGATATTGTTCAAAGCACATGTCCTTATTTGAAGGATCAATATAAGAATGGACAGTTCTTACAATCAAGAGTTATCCTAACATCAACCATTGAAATTGTTGACCAAATTAATAACTATGTGTTGTCACTACTATCAGGTATTACTTTGAATTCCTTGATTGATTATAGAATATTAATTAACTCTAAATTGTTCTTTCAATTGAATGAATAACTAACTTTTATTGGTTTCATTTCAATTTAGGTGATTTGAAATATTATTTTTAGGTTATTTTAACTTTCTTTTCAGTTTTTATTCACAATTACTTCCATTAAACAAAACCCATGCTAAGGATGTAGTAGCCATTAACGTCCATTAATATAACTGTGTATTTAGTGACTACTTTTTCCTTACAATTAAAAAGTTTTGAATATAATTTTTATGAGATGTTACCTTCATATTAACTAAAAGGCTTGAGAATTTTATTAAGCATAAATTAAAAGTAATTAGACCGATGAAGATATTTCAAATTGATTCTAAATTAATCTCAATATTTTTCAATGTATTTTTTTATACTATTTTATTATGTTATAAATGATTTTTTTCTCATATAATCTATTATTCACTTTTAAATTAATTATTTTTACACAAATATTTTTTCAAACATGCATACTCAACCAACCCAATCCTTACCAACTAGTATAGACTAAATCAAGTTGAGAAACGTAACTCTAATCTATACTACAATTACGTAGTAGTAGCAGCAGTAGTAGGTTGATTAAAGATCAAACGAATTTGTACGTTGCAAACAGTGAAACAGTTGGAAAAGGCATGTCAGAAAGAAACAATGAAGGAGCCAAACCAAGTTGAGATTTTTGTATTGTTGCTCTCAGCAAATCACATGCTCTGCACGATGCACAAGCCCAACCGATTAAGCACAAATCGTCATCATTATTGTAATAAAACACCTAAGCTAATTAAGCCCAATTAACTCACTCCCAACGGCTCTATTTTCTTCCCTCCCTCATTATTCACCCCACAAATCACAATCATTTCGTTCCCTCCAGCAACGGTCCAATTTCAACTTCAACAACAATTCACACCTCATAATACAATCCACCAAAGTCTAAAAAGTTCACAATCATATTAAAACAACATAACACTATATATATTATATATGCTACATTTAACATTATTACATTACATTACCATTCTAATTCTCATTTCATTTAGCTTGTAGCAATGGATATTGCCACCACAGGGGTTCAGCATGTGACCAAGAAAAGTTCCGATGAACTTCTGAGGAAGTTTGCTGAAGTGGGTGATTCTAACAATGCCCCAAAGAAGAAGAAAACAAAGAGGACGGCGGAAGACGGTAGCGGCACTGCCGTGGTGGAACGGCGGTCGCTTCTTCTGAGGGCTCACCTCAGGGCAAGGGATCTCACTCATTTCAGAACCAAGTCTCTATTGGGAACAATTGAGAAGGTAAGGCTCCTTCAATAGGCTACTTATAAATATGAGAATATGGCATGTTTTCTGTTTCGATATTTTTAGCGATTTTGGTTTATAGTTTTCGGTCTTGTTCTGCCTGGATTTGCAGCAATTTATTTTCTTCTCTACAATTTAATAAGAAATAGAGAAAAACAAAATAATCATGTTAAAAATGACTGTGAAGGTGATTACTATATATTTAATAAATATAGGATGCATGATTAGAAAATATGTTGTTGTTTGAGGATATATTGTCCCTTCAGAAAAAAAGAAGAAGAAGGAAATCCCACCCCCCTCTCTGTTATTAACCTACACGCAAAAGTTAGAGTTCCGAATATAGGCTAGGGGAGATAAATTTTTTTTAATAATTTTTAAAATAAAATAAAAAATAATAACCATTGTTAGTCACTATTATTTTAATTAATTATTTTAAAATTTAAATAATAACATAACACTAACATTTTAAACAGAAATAAACAGAAAATTTAAAGAAAGAATCAAAACAATATATATATTTTAAAAACATAAAAGATTAAAATAAAACTTTTAAAATTAAATATACTAAAATGAAAAAAAAAAACTCACACATAATAGATTAAAAGTATCATTTAACCTTTAAAAATTCATTGTGTTTATGGATATAAAAGAATGGAACACCACCTTGATTAGTAAATAAAATTACTATAATGCAAAGAGGAATAATTAATAAAATAACTATTGTAAAATAAAAGAGGAAAAATAACTTTACAATTTTGAAATCCTTTCTTAATCAGTTGAATTGCTTGATTTTACAACATAAGAACATTGTACACGTAACATTAAATGTGTACATCTTATTTTGACTACAAATAGAGTCACTCGCAATTGCAGAAAACTAAAATGTGTATGTTTATGTCCGCAGAAATCGCATAAAATCTAATTTGAATGATTACAACAGCAACTACATTAATGGATGAAATTAGCTAAAAAGATAAATATAATAAGAACTAAAGTAAATTCTTGTGCCCACAGATGACCGGCGCCTTCATAAGCTGTCGGAAACGGTCGCTGCCTGCCGTCTTGAAGA